>NW_027225653.1:0-258000 GCF_038994185.2 Dermacentor albipictus
AAGTGATGAAGACAATCTGCAAAAATGCAAGTAGATATGCTTGGATGCATAATCTTGTAGTTGCCCAGCTACGCTGAGAGCAATAGTTCCTGGAAGAGGTGCACGACTCTAGACGAACTGGTGAAGTACGTTCCCTGGACTTCTTACCGGACCATCCTCAGAAGATGCCGAAAAAACGGAACTGCAAGATGTGTTTCGAGAACTGCAAAGATGACATTTTGTGGGAAAAGTGCGGAGTGCACCTATGCTTCACAAAATCCAGGAACTGGTTCACCGCATCGCAGGAGCAATGAACTGGTCTTAGTTTCTTTTTTGTATCCGAAGAACAACGGTGTACTGAGCATTTATTTTTTCAGGCACTATTCCTGGTTTATTTATCTTTGAAATGTATATTCGGAATTTCCTTTGATATTTATGTTTTAGCAGATATAGTTTTCTATTGTTTTTATCAACTGGTAGCCAAATTGGCACTTTCTAGAATTTGTGTTAACTAACAAATTTTTTGTTTGGCAACGTATGTTTTTTGGAAAGAGAATTTCATTATTCACAACAACTATGCTGCAATGCGTGCTGCAATATTATTTGTAGTGCTAAACATTTCTTTCCCGAGACCTATAAAAAAGCAACAATTTTCTTGCGGTAACGAAAGAGTTAAGGGCTCAAATTGCCACAGGCACGTCCGAAAAAGCCCTTAAGGCCTGCCAGTACACTTATTAGGCATCTCGGTGCTCGTACTGTGACAGGAGACAGGGGTGCACACGTGTATAATTAAGGAATACATACTGCGTCTCGGGACAATTGCCCCTTCTCACGCTTGTTATCCTTCACCGTGTAACATTTCTGTATTGAGCAAAGCTAACTTTCCGAGACTGGCATTATGCAACACGTTGTGCTTTGCAAGCTTCGAAGCCAATCGCGAGCATTACAAAGGCTGAGTCAGTGCCATTGCTGGCAGCGGTGAATTCTTTCAGTGAAAAACACGGCACCGCACGGCAAGAAGCTAGCGAACGTAGAAGCAACTAGGCCTAACGTTGCGCAGTGGTGGCTACGGCTGCCAGCGGATCTGTGTGCGAGAGCAGCCGTTCGAGGCGGTGAGATAATAAAAAATGGTGGCGGTGGTGGCTTTGATGAATGCCATTTCCAATCTGCAGTCAGGGCAATATGCGTCGACTCTATGGAGCACGGGCGGTGCCGCGAAGCCGTGGGAATTATCGGGCATGTCCGAAAAATTGGGCGTCTGGAAAATCGGTCGTTAACTACTCTGGCAATACCTCGGGCCGATGACACGGTGTCAATGACGATTCGTAGCGATTCCTCTATTACTGGAGCCAGCATTAACATGACTTTCGCTCCTTTTCAATAAAATTACAGCTAATTTTCACTGACATAAGCACAAGTTCCCTGAGTATTTCCAGATTATTCAAATTCCCCGAGAATTCCCGGTTTTTTCGGTTGGTAGACACCCTGGTTTTAAAGTGAGTTTGCGTAATGAAAGTGGCATGCCATTGTCAGCAACTTGCAGAAGAACTTCTGTTGCCAACTTATATTGCGAATAACGCTTGCTCGGCCAGTAGCCAATGCTGTGAACATGGTTTGCTATAAAATCAAATTAAGTCGAATATTAATTAAAGTCCACATAACAACAGTGAGCTTTTGTTGTGAAAATGGCACACCGATGTTGCCAACCGGCAAAAAGTCATCCTGCAGCCATCCTGCAATGACTATGGCAAACACAATGGCTCTGGTGCCAATGACATGAATACGATTTTGGTACTGCATTTAAATTGGTATACTGTGAAGTTCAGGCAATTTCCGAACCCTCCTTTTTGTGTGAAATGGGCTGCACTCCAGAAGTGGGTAAAAATGGCCCACGAGAAATAAACCTTGCCTGCACAATGTGGGAGAGAACAAGCTTTGGCTCCTGTTCGGCCTTGCCCTCCGTGACAAGGCCCATCTGTCCTCGGGAATCTCTGAAGTTTCCCCACAGGAAGACTTTTCCAGAGACGGTGAGTGCGGCCGAGTGGGAGTCCCCCGCTGTCAGCTGCGCAACCGGCTCTGGGAGCTCCACGGTTCCTGGTGTCGTCTCGGTGCCATCCAGGCTTGATGTCTGGCGGCCTAGCGCGCCCTCATCGTTGCACCCAAACGACCACACCTGTGTCGAATGGGGAAGAAGCCAGTGGTCGCATTATTTAAGGATTCCTTTCTTGTTAGATATTTCTTGCATTTCCTCACCGACTCGGACGCTGCTCGGATGGTGTGCTTCGAGCGTGCCACCTCAGCATTGACGTGCAAGCCAGTAAGAAAATGTGAAAACAATTCTTACATAACATGGCCCCAGCGCACTGAAAGCTGCCACTGTTCTTCAATTATCATGCATAGTCATCTATTTATTAAACCTTACAGCTCAATGCAAGGAATTTAGTAAGGGGAGGTTCGTGGATTAGTACAAGAAACAGGAGCAAAAAAGTAAATTATTACAAAAATCGGGAAGGAAAGGAAACTATGGCGCAAGCTCAGGAAACGGTCTCAAGCAATGCCAGAAGACAGTGAAAAGAAAGTTTCAATGCAAGGGTGCCCTTTATTGCGGTTTTTACTTGAGCATCGTTCGCAAACGTTCAGACGAGAACTTCTCTTGTGCCTTTTTGTACATTTCTCATCTGCTTTCACTAAGGAACTACAGAAATGCTTTGAGTACGAGCAGAAAAGGCAATGTACGTGTTTATTTGCAATTTTTTTTCATGTGGGTGTATACATTTTTGTTTTTGATTGCTGTCTAATTGAGTCGCCGAGTGCCCCGAGTTTCTAACAGCAGCACAGTCTACGCATGCTGCTTTGACGGATCCGAACTCTCGCGAACCTCCACCTCTAGCGCATCCACGTGTGTAAGCGAGCTGTTGAGTGATGACCATGCACCTCAGCAGATTGCACTCCGCAAGGAGAAAAGTCAGCCAGGTACAGAAGGGAGGCAGAGGGAGAGAGCGAGGAAGTGAACTGAATGCCCAGTATCCACAATTGACAAGTTCTGGCAAGCAAATTGTGGAGTTGTCACTGCGGTCTATCTTATTCTGTGGTCAGCTCACACTAAAGGCAAACAGTGACTCAATCTATATTGTTCGTTATAATGCTTGAGGAACCCTGCTATATGTGCATTACGCCAAAAGACAATTTAGCTGCAGATAAAATTTAAACTAATGGTATGCATGAAGGAATGCTATCAAACATTATCGCATTCAGAAGGCTTCTCTTGCTCAAGAGCTTGTCCAGATTTCACAGCACTCTGGAGCCCATTCCCTCTTGACAGGAAACGACACTAATGAGACGGACCATAACAGCACTTCGGATAGTGCAGGCACTGGTTCCATTAAGGTACATTATGAAATGTGCCACACTCCACACTATGTGCTCATTTGGGCTACTTGGCAGAGCGTTTTTGGATAGGGCTAGAGAAGACAACATACATAACTGCTAACTGGTAAATGTGACGTCTATTCGTAGTGAAAGACTACATATATGTGGTCATCACCAAGTGCACAAGCGCATGACACGTTTACACATTACAGTCAAGACAGTGTTAAACCTTGATATAATGAAGCTCGTAAAAGCAACACTACCTCGTTATGCCGAAATTTCATTATACAGTCGAAACCGACGATAACGAAATCCCGAGGCAACAAAACATTTTTGAATCCCCAGCATCAATGATGTCAATGTGTATCATATCTTAAGACAAATTTTGTTTGACAGCAAAGCCGCATTAACCAAATCTTCTGAAATGACAGTCCTCATTATCTACTGAACATAACACTTACATTATCTACTGAACATAACACTAACAAAGTCGAAAAGCTTCGCAAATGCATTGGTTGTGCCCTTAAATTGCATAAGCTTCTGGCACAGCGTGCTAGCGGGGCTGCTACATTCTTGTTTACACACACACAAAAAAAAAAGAAACAGCAGTGCAGTGGCTGCATCTGGCAACAGCGATAATGGTGGTTCATCCTATGCAACGGGTGCATGCTGTGCAGTGTCCCGACTAGAAATGTAATACAATTTTAAAAAATGCAAACAAAACAACGAGGAGGTGACCTCGCAGCGGGACCATTTATGTCATAAGTGCCATCATGGCAGAGGCTAATGCGGATTTATAACTGAACCAAATCTGCATTCACACGTGAAGACGCCTATGACCCTTTGTTGGGCTTTATGTACAACACACATGATTGTGTGTACAGTTAATGCTAGCGTGCATCAGCTGCGTGTGTGGAGATCGAACCATCTGCTTTGCCAGCCTGTCAAAATGCCGCTTCCATCTTGTAGCGTGAAAATTTTTTTCACTTTTTGGAACTACAAGATAAAGCTGCAATTATTGCCAAGGTTGAAAAAGGCAGGAAGAAGATGGGTATCACTGACTGGAATAGCGAAAAACAATGCCTTCATTCTCGGTGTGCTCGGACATGGTGGAGTGCAAATAACAAAATGGTGGCGGCTGCAGCGTTCCCAGATGTTGACAAGGCGGCTTTTGCTTGGTTCTGTGAACAGCGTGCCAACTAAGTGCCACGAGCCGACAGAGTGGTTCAACCGAAGGCGCTGGGCGTTGCGTGCACACTCTGCCATGATAAATTTAAGACAAGCGCTGGCTGTTTGAGGCGTTTCAAGCTCGCCACGACCTAGCACCCAAAGTCAGTTCCAGGGAGGCAGCAGCCGTCAACCCGGTGACATCGTGGCATCTGACCAACAGAAGTACTGGACCAGTACAAGCCCTCTGACATCTACAATGTGGACGAGACTGGGTTATTCTACGAGGTTCTTTTATTGAGTTCATCTGTGCGGACGAAGACGCTGTGCAGAAGGAGATTACTGACAAGGCCATCATACGTAACATGTGTGAAGCTGACGACGCAGAGGACGACCAAGAACCAAAGCATCAAGACAATCCTGCAAGATGTGCGAAACACCTTCGACACAATTTGTTCCGTCTTTCAACAAGCACAATGACGACAGGGCAATGGACTACTTTTTTGCAGTGTGAAGGTGCAGCTGCCAAGTTGCTGCAAGGTCAGACTTGGCAAAGTAAGCTTACAAACTTTTGGCAATACATTTGTTTTCCAAGCCCTTTCCATGTCTTTTCTGTGTCATTCACACACCAAGGAAATTCCAGCGAAAGTGAAACTTTTTGCATTCCCTGGCAATTTCGCTATTGGGGGTTTCGACTGTATAGAAATTCAACTTTTTATGCAAACAGGTAATGTCACAGATGGATTTTACACCGAAAGGGCAGTGAAATGTTTTCGAATTATTAGGTAAGAAAATTCAATGAGAACAAGATGTTTTGTTGAAAATGAGAGTTAGGAACTAAAGGTGGTTTCATGCCTTGTCAACGGTATCTTCACATCAGTGGTACAAGGTGAAATCTGCGAAGCTTTTGCATCTACTTCATCGCCGCATCTGATAGTGTCGCCTTCAGCGTGATGACACTATCATGAAAGAGCAAGGAGTGAGAAGAAAATGTTTTGTCTGCCTCTCCCTTTAATGTATCTCCGAAATTAGAGATTACGCGACCTCTAGCAGTAAACCTGCCGGAAGATGGCATACATGAAGCCTTGGCCATCTTAACCTTGTGTATTACGTACATATTACATTTAAGTACGGGTGTGCAGGTCGCATCTGCGCTCCTACGGGCTGACATCCATGTGCCACCACGGCCACACTAAGAGAGTACGCGCTTGCTCGCAAGTGTTAATTATGCATCAATGGAGCATCTGTACTTTTGCTAAAGAAAAGTTTCTGTATCTTGAATGATGTGCAAATGCGTCGTGCCCTCGTGCACATGGCGATGACATGTAGGCTCTTGCTACGAATAAACACTGTGGTTGCTAGACTGTACTCATGTAAGTCACACACTCCTGTCACCTCCAAAAGTGCCATTTCCTCGCCCAACAAATGCCACGCCTCCACTACTGCAGCATCATCTGGACAAGCCTCACCTTGCCGTCAGCTGTGAGGCACAGGGTGTGCATGCCGCCGACTACGACATCCACCACATCCTTCAAGTCGACGAGCAGAGCGAGCCGTGCCAACTCCATGACATCGGGCCCCAAACCGAGTTGGCCGGCATCGCCTTGGCCAACGGTGTAGATGTTTCCAGGGCTACTACGGCGTTCCACAGACAATTCCCCTACAAAAGATTTACGCAATTATCTCACGAGGTTCCTGCGGTCCAGCCACAGTTTACGCTTTTAATCTTCTTCCACATAAGCTCCACTAACCAACTGAAACATTTCTGCTAACATGTTCTGCACTCGGTGAAAGTTGCGTAGATTAAGCTATCCTTCACTATGCTCTTCCTCCATTCCGTCAAGTTTAGCACAGTGCCCCCCTTTGGTCGATGAACACCCTAGGCTTCTCAAGAATGATCATGGATGATCACGAAAGCTCAGCGACCGCTTCTGTCAAGGGGTGACGCTGTGGTCTACTTTGTGGAGCCAAGGTGTAGTGCCGAGTGAAGGAACATTCTAGAATTTGGGGAGGGGGGCTAACCTTATTTCTTCACATCAGCAAACACTGTTCTATGCAATGCCTTCAGATAATGACGATGATGGCAGGACTGTCGTCCTGAGGCCAATATTAGCATAAAATGAAAATACGTTGTGTTTACTAGCCATTAAACTTTCCAAGTGTCTTACGTATAAGAAGCCCCCTGCAGTTTCTGTAATATTGAAAGTGCGGGTCAGTATTCCTTCTAAAGCAGGTAATATGTACTACGCTTTGATGGGACGTGAAATAAAGCAATGTAAGCCCATGTCAGGAAAAAGTCACTGGCAACTACGCTGTCATAGCAGGCAGATTCACTTTTATAGAAAAGGTGCCTGCATGCACAAATGCATTGGCCCACCGGGTGCAGACCATGCAGTGGAAATTGAAGAAATACGTGCTTATTGTAACACAAAGAATTGATGTTCAGTGCTGAGAAGAGCCACAGGTGCATCGCTGATACAAGTGTGTATTTTTTACATTATATGCATCCATTAACTTGCAAGGCAAGGCATCTTTGCTTCTGCCGTATATGTGGTTAGGATGATTTGACACATATGAAGGAACCATAATGCAGAGGAAAAGGTAAAGCTCTCTTACTCTTGACACAAAACTCGTGCTCCCGTGCCCGCATTAACTCCTTCGGGCACCAATTCTTTTCACTAACCCTTTCAGGGTTACTGGAAAGTAACCTTTTCAGGGTTACTGACATAAATATACGGCTCCGCAAATAAGTCCAAAATGGTCGATGCCATATATTTACGGCGCCGTCTGTATGTTTAAAAAGCATTCCGATTTTGTAACTTTTTCTTTTCTGTCATGTGCTGCCACTATGTGGGAATACAGGGAATTTTTTTTGCACGCCTCGCTCTTTCGGTTTTCGTTGCATGGTTTGTTCTAAAGCTAGTTTGCTCCGGCGCGTTTATATCCTACCGCTTGCGCAGTGGCGCGCATGCGGGCAGGCGGCTGTTTGGGTTTTGTTCCGCAGGCGGTTTCGGCTTCTTGCGCTAGCAAAACTGATGGCCATCTCGTTACTAATCGCTCAAAGGGCGACCGCTTGTTTCTCACTCGCTTAGTGCTCAAAGGGGTGCGCATAGGACAGGTACCGCCGTGCATGTCTTCTTGTTTCTTTTCTTTTTTTGAGACTCGCAAAAACTAACTGCCTCTGGATGGCGATAAGATGAAGATTAGCAGAAGCTTGTACCACGTTTTGCTTTCTTGACGGGCACACAACCACACAGTTTTCTTGAGTGCTTGCACCTACACAGTTCTATTACACTATGGACATACATATTAGTGTAAGAGCAGGAACATTTGAGACTTGTGAAACGTTTTCGTGTGCGCATCTTCAAAGCCTTGAACTATGTGTATGTGAACTATGTGTGTGAGAGCACCGGAGGATGTTATCAAAATGGCGGCGGTGGTGGCATAGTCCAAATAGTCCGCAATGTCCAAACAGTCCAGAAAATCGCACTGCAAAGGGTTCTTGCGTCTTAAATTTCAGACGATTTTATACATTGACTCTATGGGTTAACGTGATGGTGCCACGAAGCGGTCCGAGTTACCGGGCATCCGGAAAGATGGTCATTGAATGTACGCTGGTAACTCCACAAGCCGACGAAACGTCGTCGAACACAATTCGTTACGATCTCTCTCTGTTGCCCAAGTCAGCATTACTGCGACTTTCATTCCCTTTCAATTAAATTACAGCCAATTTTCCCCGATAGAAGCACAAATTCTCAGAGTTTCCCCTCAGTCATCATCAGCTTGGTTACGCCCACTGCAGGGCAAAGGCCTTTCCCATACTTAAACTACACTGGCCATGTACTAATTGTGGCCACGTTGTCCCTGCAAACTTCTTAATCTCATCTGCCCACCTAACTTTCTGCCGCCCCCTGCTACGCTTCCCTTCCCTTGGGATCCAGTCCGTAACCCTTAATGACCATCGGTTATCTTCCCTCCTCGTTACGTGTCCTGCCCATGCCCATTTCTTTTTCTTGATTTCAACTAAGATGTCATTAACTCGCGTTGGTTTCCTCACCCAATCTGCTCTTTTCTTATCCCTTAACGTTACACCTCTCATTCTTCTTTCCATAGCTCGTTGCGTCGTCCTCAATTTGAGTAGAACCCTTTTCGTAAGCCTCCAGGTTTCTGCCCCGTAGGTGAGTACTGGTAAGACACAGCTATTATATACTTTTCTCTCGAGAGATAATGGCAACTTGCTATTCATGATCTGAGAAAGCCTGCCAAATGCACCCCAGCCCATTCTTATTCTTCTGATTATTTCGGTCTCATGATCCGGATCCGCCGTCACTACCTGCCCTAAGTAGACGTATTCCCTTACGACTTCCAGTGCCTCACTGCCTATTGTAAATTGCTGTTCTCTTCCGAGACTGTTAAACATTACTTTAGTTTTTTGCAGATTAATTTTTAGACCCACTCTTCTGCTTTGCCTCTCCAGGTCAGTGAGCATGCATTGCAATTGGTCCCCTGAGTTACTAAGCAAGGCAACAACATCAGCGAATCGCAAGTTACTAAGGTATTCGCCATTTACTGTTATCCCCAATTCTTCCCAATCCAGGTCTCTGAATACCTCCTGTAAACACGCTGTGAATAGCATTGGAGAGATCGTATCCCCCTTCCTGACGCCTTTCTTTATTGAGATTTTGTTGCTTTCTTTATGGAGGACTATCGTCGCTGTGGAGCTGCTATAGATATCTTTCAGTATTTTTACATACGACTCATCTACACCCTGAATCCGTAATGCCTGCTGAGGTTTCGACTGAATCAAATGCTTTCTCGTAATGAAAGGAAGCTAGATATAAGGGTTGGTTACGTTCCGCACATTTCCCTATCAGCTGATTGATAGTGTGAATATGGTCTTAGTTGAGCAGCCTTTACAGAATCCTGCCTGGACCTTTGGTTGACGGAAGTCTAAGGTGTTCCTGATTCTATTTGCCATTACCTTAGTAAATACTTTGTAGACAACGGACAATAAGCTGATTGGTCTACAATTTTTCATGATTGCATGATCCTCACATAACCACTACAACTGAAACATGGTTGCATCAAAACGTACCGAATGATTGCACTGTTCTTCATGGTTACAACATATTCAGAAAAGACAGACTCGCATGGAGGTGGGGTGTGTATAATAGTCAAAAATTATCTGAACGCTTCGTTGATTGATTGTGAAGTACCAGAATCTCTCCGGTGTAAAATAACTAGTAAATGTACTGTTTTCCTTATCGGAGTTGTATATCAGCCACCCTCAAGCTCCCCTGAGTTTCTCGAAAACCTGAACAAGTTTTTATATTTTCATGTAAATGGGAACACTAGGTTGGTAATGACTGGAGATTTTAACCTACCACATATAAAGTGGAAAAATTTTTCGTGTAGTGGTGTGGAATCAGTAAGCACTGAAAAAATACCAGACATTATGTTTACGTACAATTTGAAACAAATCGTGCTTGAAGATACCAGAATCACCGACGTCAAGGTCAATACTAGACTTTGTGTTCCGATCAAATAAATTAAATTATTAAAATGTGACGGTAGAAGATGGTGCATCGGATCACAGGATGATCTGTTTCGATGTGCCTATCCGAGGAACTGGGCAAATAAAGAGCTATGTGCCACTAAAAATTAAGGACTATGGTAGGGCTGACGACACTTCGATTCTTGATTTTTTGGAGATTCAATTTGATACTTTCAAGAGTACACCTTGTCTAAAAACAGTAGAAGAAATATGGCAGAAATTCAAATTTATTATACGCCATTGCATAGAACAAATATGTTCTATCACGGGTTAAAAAAACGAAGCAGACAAGTCCTTGGATCCCGCGAGATATAGTTCATATGAAAAGAAAAATGAAGAGATGGCATAAAAGGGGCAAGTCGCCAGTGGTCTTGCCCAATCTAAAAACTTAACTTAAACGTATTTTGGCTAAATCTAAACAAACATTCTTTGAAAAAAAAAAACCCCCTCAGTGACTTCGTTAGGACTTCACCTCAAAAATTTTGCCGATATTTTCGCAACAGGAAAGAAATGATTAACGAAATTCAAGATGGAAGTGACATTATAAGAAAAAAAGGATGAAATAGCAAACGCTCTTAATTTTTTCCTATCTGTATTTAACGTCCCCGAAACTACTGTTAGTTTAGAAGAAGCCTTGAATAATCCCCCTGCTGTTCGAATGGAAATCCTTGAAATCACTCGCAGGGAATATTTCAGCAACTACTCAAATTAGATACGAAAAAATCGAGCGGACCCGATAATATACCTCCAGTATTCCTCAAACGATATGCAGAATGGATGTCACATTATCTAGCTATCATCTTTCGAAAATCCTATACAACTCACTCACTGCCGCAAGAATGGCGCACCACATCCGTGATACCTGTATTTGAAGGAGGTAATCGAAGACAGGCAACAAATTACTGTGCAGTGTCACTTCAGTTACTTGCAAAGTCTACGAATATATACGTAATTGCAAAACACATACTCAGGTTTCTAGATAAGAACAATTTACTATATCTCTATTAACATGGCTTTAGGACCGGGTTATCAACTGTTACACAGTTAATAGAAACAATTCTGACGTTGCAGCGGCAGTAGATGTAAGACAACAGGTTGATGTTGTTTGCGTAGATTTTTCGAAAGCTATTGATAAAGTACCTCACGTCCAATTATTCTTCAAATTACGTAATGCAGGAATAAATGAATTGATAATAAAATGGATCGAAGCACATTTAACAAACCGTGCGCAGGTAGTTAAACTGGATGGTTGTGTATCAGATGCGTTAGCTGTACTCTCAGGAGTGCCCCAAGGCTCAGTATTGGGACCACTATTCCACAGCGTATGGACAATATTCCACAGCGGTCTGGACGTCTGTTGAGTAAAACAGTGGTCTCTCAGGCGCCTCTGGTGCTGACCATATTCCACGTTTCTCGCACAACGTTGGGATTTGTATATCATGAAAGCTGACAAATTTGGAATGAGAGCTTGAACTTTTCCTCACTCCAGTTGGTTTGGCAGCATAGTCAACAAGCGCATTTGCTCTTGGTACGAAGACCACATGTCATAGGCTTCTATAAAGTTGGTGAACCATTCGGTGCACATGACGCATTTGGTACCAGAGGGTCCAAATGGCGCTTGCACTCTATGAAGTGAGATTTGCACCTTGCAGTGCCATCGAGCTGAATGTGCTTTAGCACGGGGCGAAAGTTCCTTAGTTGCGATTCCGACTTCTGCTGATGAACGTGAGGCAAAGTTTCAAGTGGATGTAGGCACTTTCTACCTCCCAGTTCGTCTGCTTTCGGTAAGAATTCATTGCTTACCGTGGATTCACTTCCCATTCTTCTACAGACTACCAACTCGATCAAAAGAGACGATTTTTACAGCAGCCACATCTGAAACCATGAAATAAATATGGGCGCGAATGATGGCCTAGGAGAGGCATGACTCCACGAATTTATGTAGGAAATTCAGACATTTTAGAAGGGCGTGGTTGAAATAATATCTCTAGTTTACCAAAACTGCCTTTATGTAGCAATTACGGTCAAGCTTAGGGAAGTCAGAGCCTTATGCACGCTCTTTTTACCCCGATGTCCCTTTTTCTGAGCACCTTGCTGCATTCTGTCAAAGCTCTCATTTCTACCACCTGTATTGTGATTACAATCAAAATAATGCAACATGTTATTTAATATTCTTTTTCCCGTGCCTGTGAACAGTTGTTTACGAGATTTTGGGAAAAAATTATGATGTATTTTTTTATTGTGATTTGTATATAGCGTTCATTTTTGTCAAAACTTGAAATTTCAGGCGAATTGTAGAAATGATAATTTGTGATACAGCAAGAATATTCAGCACAATTGTTGAATAAGTTAAGGTCTCGCAGACCAGCAAATTTCAAAAGGCTACATGGATTGGTTTAGTTCATAAAAAATCGCAAATATAGCAACTTTTGATGATTGTATAATTAAGGAATTTTTCTAAAACACTTCCGTTTTGCACGGAAGCCTGAAACAGTGCTAGATGACCCTTCTTTACGTCTAGGTTTTACACAAAAGAACATATCCTTTGTAGCTGTAACATACTGTATTTCACATCGTTGTGAATTTGTGAAGATGCCTTGTGCATTAAATAGGCACCTCCACACTGAAGAATCTCATTTTTTTTTCCTCCTAAGATACTCATTTGGCTGAGAAGCCACGTGTACTTCAGTGCTATCTAGTGATAGGCGCAAAAAATGTAAAATATTCAATGAAATCTAAAATATGAAATTTTTTACTTGTGTTGATCTCTCGTGGAATCACCCATATATGAAAACGATGTGCTACATGGGCAAGGGTCTTCTGCCTGTGGTGGCTGCTGTAAACCACGCCCAGGTGTCACCTATGCGCTGCCCCTCGCTATCTCCCGATTAGCAAGGCAGTCGTATCATACTACATTCCGTGTACAATGCGCCGCACGAGACAGAGTGTCCGCATTAGCCAATACCGTATTTACTCGGTTGTGACGCACCCTCAATTGTAGTGTAACACACACGCATTTGCCGTAACCTAAAAAAGAAAAGTCCTTTTCAGCACCATGCACCTCGTTTCATACAGATATACAACTTTCCCTCCTTTGGAAAAGACAGCAAATTATTAGGCAGCTACACGAAGCAAGGATAGCAGTCTTGTTGGCCTGCAGACATTCGGTTGCTAACAAAATAAACAGGCATGGTGACAGGCGCGCACAAGCAAACATAAAACATCTCATTCGATGACTGTGGAAACTCGCTATCAAGACCTGGAGCGAGGAAGTGCAGTAGCAGGAGCTGGCGAATTGACCTTTGTGCTACCTCTCACTTCCATGCAAACTAAGAGGAAAGAATGCACTGCGGTACACCAGGCGCGTAAGCTCTGCCCTCGTCGCAGATCACTTCAATATAGGGGGGGGGGGGGGGCTGCATGGACATGCCGCATGCAGCATCAGCTGAAGTAGAAAACCTCTCTTGGTTGCGCCACTCTCGCAGGCAAGTTTCGGGAACTCCGAACGCCTGGGTGTGGCCCTATTTGTGTCCGTCTCCACACACATGATCACTTTCCTTTATTCGCAGCGTGATGATGAACTCGGCATGTCTTCACAGTTGGCAGTTCCATGCTGATAGAGCAAACGCAATAAACAGGATGTCAGATGGTGGACTAACCTAAGCACACGTACAGCAGCACATGGGGGAAGATGTGACAGCTAGGCTCGAAGCATGTGCTAAGTGGTTATTAGGAAATGCCAAGGGCGATATGGTACTGAAGATTTGGGGTCGTATTTGGTTCTAATGCGCACACAATTTTTGGACCTGTTTTATCGGAAAGAAAGTGCCTGTTAGATTTGCATAAATACAGTATATCACCAAATGAAAGCACATGTAGGGCTTCACTCAAATTTCATGTCAGGGAGCACTGCAATTGTCAATGAAGTTTTTTTTTTGCATTGGTTCTGACGGCACAGAAGCCATCTCATATTACATAATGACCGGACGAGATCATGTAGAAGCACATGAAGCCTAGCACACCTTGCAACAAACACTAGAACAGTGAGACTCAAATGTAGCAGTTGCCCAGGCCTAGCTCAAGGAACAACTGACAACACAAAGACGCGAATGCCAAGCATTAACTTCAATGCTCAGTGGCTTGGCTTGCGGTTTGGTCATGGTAAGAGATTCAAGAGATACTGGACTGGCTAAATCGAAAACAGTCCGGCTGTCACATGCAGCTAACAAAACATAGCTTTTGAGATCGGACATTGTAACTAGGAGGCAAGCATTGCTGCTGTGTGGATTTTGACACTACCTATTCAGCCATACCCAGCACACCCTTTCAGTGCTGGCAACCTAGCAAACATCGATGTCAGCTAGTCATCGTGTTCGATGTTGCACCTGATGAGGCAGCCGGAGCCCGAAAAATTGAACGGCGTGCTGTAGGGCAGGGCATCCGAACCATCGGTCATGATTATACATTACTTCAATTCGACGAATGGCGGTGCCGTGAAGGTGCCCACATTTCCAGCATCCAAATGAATGGTTGGCGACTGTATACCCATACCCGATGCACAATTGTACCCATGGCCCACAGTGATACTGTAACGCCAGATTTCGCTTAAGTAGTTCTAGTATGAAACATTACAGAAAAAAACAACAACATTAAAACATCATAAAAAAAAATTAACATAGACCAACCTTCGCCATCAATGGCAAGTGAGACTGCCTCTCCACACGAGACCTCCACGCAGCTAGAGAGGCCAGGCACTGGGGCAGGGGTCCCCTGGTCTTCATTACCAGCAGGCACAGATTCCCCGAGTCCAAGCCGGCCGTAGTCCTTGCGGCCGAGGGTGAAGACCGAGCCTTCCTCACTCAAGAGCAGTGTGTGGTGCTGGCTTCCGCTGACAAGTTGCCACCTGGGACAACAGAAGCGTGATGTCACATCAGGTTCGTTTGATTCACCTGCGCCATTGCCAACTTGTTCACAGCAACGCACGAGAAAGGAGTGAAATTGTGCAGCTTAACTTCAGCAGTAGAGACACACGCGACACTTGAAACGAAAAATTGGGTGCACACGTGGTGCAGGCATTATGCTTTGTCCGCCCAGAGTGCACCGCCCATATCAGGTTGAGAGGTCCCAAACCACAGGTATGGCCAGCCTTTGAGGTGTGAACACACCCCGCGTTGTGCATGAATGATTTAATTATGGGGATTCATGCGTGAAAACCACAATTTGATTATGAGGCAGGCCGTAGTGGGGGACTCCAGATTAATTTTGACCACTAGGGAATCTTTGTAGTGCCCCCAAAACAAGGGATACGGGTGTTTTTGCATTTCGCTCCATTGAAGTGCAGCCACTGCAGCTGGGCTTTGATCCCACGACCTCCATGCTTAGCAGCACAACATCGTAGGCACTATCCCACCACAACAGGTTATGCCTTGCTAATAAGCTTGTTCATAGCAACAATGCTTGACTGTACAGAAACAAATAACCTACCTATGCCCTTGACAGGTGGTCAACGGTCGAGGCACAAAAATAATTTGGCCACTCTCGTACGACCTGTGGGCCTGTGCACCTAACTGGTGGTAGTTGTTTAGACCAAATCCATACAGCTGGCCAGTTTCAGGCAGCCGTGCATATGTGGCATACGCTCCAGCCCATATCCTGTCGAAGGCTCGTGTCTTGCAACCTGGACATGACGCAACAATGGATACCAGTGGTAAACAAGCACAAATGATCTAAGGGGAGAAAAAAAACAAGGGTTAGGAGCTCCACTGGTGGCTAATTTATTTGAAGGGAAGCTGAAGAGTATTCCAGAAAAATGAGTGAAGAGCTATACGTAATGGTCTTCAACCCTCCGAATTCGAATATCGCATCGAAACTGAGCGAAAGAAAGCGCACACAGATTTTATTTCGACGAAAAGTGCAGCTGCAGGCTCGGGCAGCTCGCGCGCCTTGTTTCCGCCTGCGATTGGTTGGGCGCCCTCGTGACGTCAACATTGGTGTTCGTCCGGACCGGCCGCTGCCACCACACATGAAGCACAGTGCGATTTCGAGAGCTTGCGTTTCCCTGAGGAGTACGGCGTTGCTCCCTACATGTATACGTGGCCGGCCTCTCCAAGAAGCAAAAGATGCTGGTAGCAAGCAGTCCTTTGGACGCGAACGAAAGCGAAGTGTTAGCATCGCGTGTTAGAAATGATCTTTGGCGAGTTTGTTTTTTGCAAAGCTGTATTCGGCGATCCAGTGAGTTCATTTCCGGGCAAACAACTGTACTGTTATGTTCCTGCATGCCTCCTTGTGGAACTTAAGGAGGGATGCAATTGTCGGCATTTGTGCGGTGCCCCAAGGCTGTCGGCAATCCACACAAACGGTTTACATGAGGGAAAAGTTTTCCGGCTCTTGTAGCACCTGTAGTGGCTGTGTAGTGGCGTAAAGGCGGAGAATTCCGTCGGCTACATGAGACAGCCGGTTTCTCTCTGTGCGCGAGGGGGAGCGCATTGTCCTGGGGTGCGCCGGCTTTCAAACACATGAAAACTTTACACTTGCACTGCATTATGTGAGCTTCATGTTGGCTGTTTCACAACACACATGCGAATAGAAAATTAACGGTGATTTGCAACGAAACCTGCGTCAAGGGTGGGAGATGAACATGTACCTTCCGTTCAGCGTGCTAACACGAAGGAGCTAGCAATAAATCAAAATCCAGGTTTGGACGAGTTCGTGTATTTATAAGGTCTTCAAAGACCAATTACCATCCGTCCGCTCGCACCCGTCCCGCCTTTGTGCCTTCATAGCCCAGACCTTTTCGCGCTGCGTACTCTCACTCATTCAGGCATTACTGATAAACTCTGGTAGTAATTGTCGTCACGAAAGTGGTTAGAGCACAGCACTGTCGTTCATGAGCGCTGGAAATTTTTTTTCGATTCACAGCAGCCTCCCACTTAGCTGCAAGCTTCTTGTCTTGCGGGGAGTAATGGAACATCGTTTCGGCCGCTGGTGTTCGTGCAACAGTAGGCTGCACAGAACGCCGGCATGATCGGCCCGCCACTTCAATTGATGCTGCGCACGTCAACTACCACTCTACATACAGACAAACAAAGGAATGCCGGCTCGAGTGGGGCAGAATATGACGGCACGCACGCAGAAAGAAGCGCGATCAGGCACGGTCGCGGAGACTGCGAAGGAGCGGAACACCAGTGCCGACGTCACTACGTCGCGGTTTCCGGTCTCCGCTCGCATCGTCAGCAGCAGTGCGCAACGCTTGACGGGGGGCGGAGCGACGGCGCAATTTTAACCGGCAATTACGTCGTTCCTAAGTGGAAAATCTTGCCCAATATTTTACGTGCTTGGTTTATAAGGTTCCCGCATCAGTATATGAGCGTCTTATTGAATGTGACAGACTATTCAGCTTCCCTTTAATTATTTGCTCTACGTTCAATACTGCCAGTATGGTATGAAGAACTTTATTTAGGTCCTGAGGCATCAGTCTGGGACTGATGCGGGCCACTCCCACGTCGGTACAGAGAGGCCGAGCCCCTCTGCTATCACACGGGCCCTCTGGACAGCCCTGAGTTGGTCCGCCAGCACTTCACTGTGCAGCATTCACTGCCACCACTGTTCACCTCGAGAACCATCACCGGCCAACGCCAAGCAGCGCCACAGCATGTGTTGTAAATCGAGCAAACCCCCACACTTACTACAATAGACTGAAACCCCGCAGTCCGGATTAATTTTATTCATGATGACAGGGTTAGGGTATGTCCGTGTCTGCAGAAGCCTTAATGTAACCGCCTGCGGCCTATTTAATTTAGGATGTGGCAACGGGAATGCCCTGCGCCCTAAGTAATAGTGCTTGGTGATTTCGTTGTAAGTTAACAGTTGGTCCCTGTACTCGGGAGTGGGAGATCCAGCCCCTTCAGGGAGTACACGGCTCACATTGCCATTGACTGCCAGTGTCTTGCAAGACATATGTCACATAAGCACAAAGAAATGATTAGTGCAAGCAGAATGGAAAAGAAAAGAAGAAAATTTGGTACTACTGGAGATAAAAAAGTAGCATACGATCTTGCAGGGTGGCCAGTTTTCCTAGAACAATCTGCGCACCATCCTTCAACAAATCTGCTGTTACCTGAGCCTCCCCAGGTGCCTTCTCCCTTTGCATAGCTTTCAAGGCTTTCTTTACTACTTCCGGCGTTACTTGTGGGATTTCGAATCCCTCTAGACTATTCTCTCTTCTATTATCTTCATGGGTGCCACTGGTACTGTATAACTCTCTATAGAACTCCTCAGCCACTTGAACTATCTCATCCATATTAGTAATGATAATTTGCATTTTGCGCCCATCTAAATGCGTCCACCCCAGCCAGGATTTCATCTCGCAACCTCGTACTCAGCAGCGCAACAGACAATTCAGTTCCAGTGTAGTTAATGAAAACGTTATAAATTTAAGTCGAACAGCAAAGCGCAAAGATTCGTAATACAGTCAAACCTGTTTATAACTAACTTGCCAGTCCTGCATAAAGTGGTCGTATCAGTAGTTCGTTATACATGCACTCGGCCTTGAAAATGTTCAAAAGTGACCACATTGAAGCTGCAATCGGCAGTTGCTATTTGGTAGCACTTTGGTCCTAAAAGAGATTTTGAGTCATTTTTGTTCCTGGTGCATTCCCATGCCTAGCTGCAAATTTCCGTTAGAAGCTTCCACCTAAAAAATGAAATGTGGCGCCATAGCTCTTTCAAAACAGCACCCAGTTCCAAGCACCTATCATTTAAAAACTGCAAGTGCAGCCACCATTGTTTGGTCGAGAGCTTGCAATATATTTTATTACCAGCAAGAAAATGACCGTATCCTGCATAAGAGATCGAAGCATCCTACTTCATCAGAACATAAGCTTCGGAAACTACTGTGGCATGCCATCATTCTGCAAAGGTCCATTGAAGTTATCCATGCCGGTTCGGGCAAAGAAACCGCAGTGTTCAAATAATAGAATCTCACTGCAAACCGTTACCAGCAATCAGCAACGCATAAACAAAGCGTCACTGAACCGTGACGCTTTGGTAACTGTGTAGTAACTGCTGATGCTTTGCAAAACATTGAATGGCGGTAGCAAGCCAACTCTGTCTGCGTAAATATCAGCAGCAACGACAGGAACACATGAATGGCCGTTGTTCCCATCATGGAAAGACATTGATGGTCGCTCCAAATTGCTGAAATAAGCGTAATGCACATGGCGCCGCACAGACAATTGCGCAAAAACAAGAGTGCTGCCGTTGTGGCGTACGATATTGCACCAGTGCATGCGCCATGCCGCTTACGCTGTATGCCTCCTCCTCCTCCCTAAAGGCCTGCCTAAACAAGGGCGACTTTCACAGCTTCCGAAATCTGCACGCCACTTGCTCACTCATCTCGAAGGCTGTGCCATCATGACGGTTTGTCCAATGCGGGGCGCAAGCTGCCATGCACTCTTTTTTTATTGTGACTGGGCTCAAAGCGTTCGTTGTAACAATATGGCGATTTAAAGAATGTTCGTTGTATCTGGAAGTAGTTTCAATAGGCATGGTCAGCAAATCGTAAATAAATTGAAATGTGGTCATTATAGCTGATAGATGGTTATCTGTGGGTTCCACTGTACTGCAGTAGAACTTCATTAAACTGTATCCGCTTAGACAGTAGTTTCGTTTTAAAAGTAGTAAAATCAAATCTGAGACTCGGCAACCACTGAACATAGCGTGTTTTATATCTGCATAAACTGCACCAGCTTACTGTACGCATGTTGGTTAACACGTAGTGTTTCCAAGTTTCATCGCACAATCACGGGTGCAGGGGTACGTTTGCCTGGCAGAACAACGAGCCTCACAGATCAGAACGGCTTCTAAGCGCAAACGCAAAGGGTGCTTGGAAAGGTGACACCACATCAACATCATTTCGGCACCATGCCAGAGAGTTGTGTTGTTGCATTAGGCAAGCTAAGGCTCGCGTCATGCCGAAACTTCGACACAAACCACGTGCTCAGCATGGAAGAAATATTGGACATCATTCATGCTGTCGAACAATGGCACGAAAGAGTCAGCACTGGCACACGATAAAGATCTACCGTTGACTACTATGTGTAGCATTTGGAATGCGAAGAAGGAGTTGCTCAGCAGTGCTGCTGCGACCACGAAAAGATGTTGGACGTGAGTTTCAACTTTTCGAGGTTCCGATTTGTTGCCATCATTGCCATGGTTGCCCAAGGGTCAGCTTACGAGAGTGACGAAGACAACACGACAAGCGACAGCATGGGTGATTCAGGCCCAACGGTGGCAGAAATTACATCCTTACGTACGGCATTACGTCAACTTGATTCGGGTATTTTCAGAGAGGAGGCTGGCGGAAAAGCTGGCTCGCAGCTTAAGGGGGACATGGTGAATAGAGTTACCTTACCTATTTCTGAACCAAACTTGATAAAAGCTGGCATGATTGTTTAGTTTCTTCTCCAGATTTTAAAATTTCATTACATAATTAAGAAAACACTGTCTTTTGTTCTTACCTACAACAGATAAATAAGTCACACAAAAATATACATATGACATGAATAAATAGCAGAAAGCACGTGACATGATTCGGTCAATATTTCTTACTTTAGGGCACATGGAACTCCATTGTTTTGAACATGGCCATGCACTGGTCACACAAGACAAATTTTGAAAACTTAAAAGAAACTTGAAGTGCTTTCTATGCTGTGTGCTCCAACCATCTAGCTTCATGATGGAAAAAAATTATCCTATCTGCGATAGCTACTGAAGTATCCCGGTAAATGTTTCGTTGTGGGTGGAAAATTAGTATTTTGCAAAAATAAAAGCAAATGACTCACCCTCCCTATAGTCATAAAATTAATGTAATCAGGGCTTAAACTTAAATATCAGCATACGAGATAAGAAACTTGGCAGATTAAGGTATATGCAGAATCTTGGTAGATGCAGAATCCGAATGTGCTATTTTGCAAAGTTCAATTTTTTGGCAACTTTTTAGGCCTAAAGACCTATGTCCCCCATTTAAGCGAGTTTGAGGCCGCTGTGGTTGCTGCTAGGCCGCCACGGCATCGAATGAAAGTAAGACGTTTGTTGCGCCAAGTGAATAAATACAGCATGTTTTTTGCCCTGTCATCGCACTCTTGCCGAGTTCCGTTTTTGAAAGGCAAGTAGGTGATCTCATGCTATTTCAGTTAAGCAGCACTATCGTTTAGTACGCACTTTTTCCAAGCTCTGGCCAACTACAGTTTAAAGAGTCCTTTTTCAGACTCCTTAGGGAACTTGAATATATCAGAAAAAAGTTCATGTGTACCTTTCACTGCCCCCAAGGGCTCAAAACATTTCAGGCCTGTCTTAAGTACAGTAGACTCGTTAAACGGAGCCTCAAGGGACCGGATAAATATGTTCCAATGAACAAGAGTTCCATTAACTGAGAAAGATGTGCAGGTGTGCAGCACAGTATGCAATACACCATTTTAACACTGTTATCGATGTTAGGCATCAAGGAGTATACATACGTAGCAGCTAGTTCATTTGTGGTTTGGGCGCAGTCGGCAACTTCTGGATTCACCAGGCTTCGCTAGTTTTGGTTTATAGGAGACACCGGCGACTCAGCAAAACAGATACATCAGTCTTACTACTAGAATCAGTGGCTGAATTAGCATGAGGTAGTGGTGATGGATCACAATTTCTCTGATGGCATGCTACAAGGTGCCAATTATTTCTGCCATCTATGGCGCGAGTGGCAGTGCCGTGAAGCTGCCAGGACTGCGCATGCTATAGATTACGTATTTATGTTAAATTTTTGCTTGCTTGAATCTTTGCCACCATTCTTTAGGGATGGCATTCTGCTAAGATGACAAGTGCCTAAAAAAATTATTAAAAAAAATTTTTCTGTATATAAATACTTGAGAGCTTGCTTCTGTAGTTACTTCTGCAGTTCGTGTACTCCCAGTACACGAGCGAAAGTTCTTTCCATTATATTGTTACGTGAAGCTGAAGCCAAATACTATTTACAATTTATTTACAGGGAACACACGGAGGCCAAAATGGCGACGCTATATCAAACGGGCACACACGTCGTCTTCGTCCTCCTCAGTGCAGCCACACTGTGACGGCTGTTCCGTAGCATCACCCCCGGCTGTAGAAGCACCTTCCCGGTGCTTAATCTACACATCCGCGGTGAAAGGTGTGTGGTATGGTTTTAGTCTTGCCACGTGAACAATGTCACTTGCAGCTGATGATGACGCTGAGAGATCGGCGGGGATGATTTCATACGTGACATCGGTCACTTGTCGTACCACACGGTAAGGGCCAGTGTAGCGCGACAGCAGCTTTTCGGAAAGGCCCACACGTCGAACGGGTGACCAGAGAAGCAACAGAGAACCCGGAGAAAAGTGCACGTCACGATGGTGGCAATCATAGAGGCATTTCTGATGCTCCTGTGAGGCCTCGAGACGGGTACGGGCGAGCTGGTGCACGTGGTCGGCATGTGCGATCGCGTCGCGGGCGTATTCAGTGGTGGAACATGTGGCCGAGGGCAGCAAAGTGCCCAAGGGCCACACGGGTTCTCGGCCATACAGGAGATAGAATGGTGAATAGCCGGCGGTGTCGTGACGCGATGAATTATACGCGAACGTCACATACGGTAAGTGAAGATCCCAGTCATGGTGGTCGGTCGCAACGTACTTCGAAAGCATGTCGGTGAAGGTCCTGTTGAGGCGCTCCGTGAGGCCATTGGTCTGTGGGTGGTAGGACGTGCTGAACTTGTGCTTTGTCGAGCAGGAGCGGAGGATGTCCTCGACGACTGCCGACAGAAAGCTGCGGCCACGGTCAGTGAGTAATTGGCGCGGAGCACCGGGCACTAAAATGATGTCATAGAGCAGAAAGTCCGCAACGTCAGTAGCGCAACTGGTCGGGAGGGCTCTGGTGATTGCGTACCGCGTAGCATAATCGGTAGCGACGGCGACCCATTTATTTCCGGAGCCGGAGAGAGGAAATGGTCCAAGAAGGTCTAGACCAACACGGAAAAAGGGTTCGGGTGGGATGTCGATCGGCTGTAGACATCCAGCTGGAGGTGTGGAGGGCTTCTTCCGGCGCTGACAGGGCTCACAAGCGGCAACGTAGCGCCGCACGGAGTGGGCGAGACCCAGCCAAAAGAATCGACGGCGTACACGGTCGTATGTGCGCGAGACGCCGAAGTGTCCAACCAAGGGAGCATCGTGAAGTTGCTGAAGGACAGTCAAACGCAGGTGCGATGGAATTACAAGCAGAAGATCAAGGCCGTGTGGATCGAGATTGCGGCGGTATAATGCCCCCTCCTTAAGGAGAAACATCCGGAGAGAGGCGTCGCCAGGAGTTGACTCCAGACGGTCGATCAGGGCTCGTAATGAAGGATCGCGCAGTTGCTCGTTGCCGATTTGAAGCAACTGGGACACGGAGAAAATGCAAGCGATGGAGTACGCATCAGTCGGTTCGTCGACGGGGTAGCGGGACAAACAATCAGCATCCTGGTGCAAGCGTCTCGTCTTATATACCATGGAGAAGGTATATTCTTGCAGGTGTAACGCCCAGCGAGCGAGTTGTCCCGTGGGGTCCTTGAGCGAGGATAGCCAGCAGAGAGCGTGGTGATCAGTGATGACACAGAAGGGGCGTCCGTACAAGTACGGACGAAATTTCGCAACAGCCCACACAAGAGCGAGGCACTCGCACTCTGTGATTGAATAATTGCGCTCAGCGGGTGATAGAAGTCGGCTGGCATAGGCTATAACGTGATCATGTCCATGCTGGCGCTGTGCTAACACTGCTCCTCTGCCATGACCACTGGCATCAGTTCGAACTTCCGTTGAGGCAGACAGGTCAAAGTGGGCCAAAATTGGAGGCGCGGTAAGGAGAGTAGTCAGCTGCGAAAAAGATGTGGCATGGTCAGGACCCCAAGAAAAAGGGGCGTCTTTCTTCAAGAGATCGGTAAGGGGACGTGCGATGGTCACAAAATCTTTCACAAATCGTCGGAAGTCCCACAGCCCTACGAAACCACGAACATCCTGGATAGACTTCGGAACAGGAAAATTCGTAACGGCGCGAATTTTGTCCGGATCGGGTCGCACGCCGCTTGCGTCTACGAGGTGTCCAAGGACGGCTTGGCGGCGAGCGAAATGACATTTTGATGAGTTCAACTGGAGACCGGCACGGCGGAACACGCCAAGAATCGCTGAAAGACGGTCTAGATGCGTGTCGAATGTGGGCGAATAAACGATGACGTCGTCCAGATAGCACAGACAGATGGACCACTTGAACCTATGACGCAAAGAGTCCATCATTCATTCGAAGGTGGCGGGCGCGTTACAGAGACCGAAAGGCATCACCTTGAACTGATAAAGGCCGTCAGGGGTAACAAATGCAGTCTTCTCTCGGTCCATGTCATCGACGGATATCTGCCAGTAGCCGGACCATAAGTCGATAGAAGAAAAATAGGTGGCACCGTACAGGCAGTCTAGAGCATCATCAATACGTGGCAAAGGGTACACGTCCTTTTTTGTGATTTTGTTCAGGTGGCGATAATCTACACAAAAGTGCCACGTTCCATCCTTCTTTTTGACAAGTACAACGGGAGATGCCCAGGGACTACAGGAAGGCTCGATAATGTCCTTTGCAAGCATCTTTTTGACTTCCTGTTGGATAACGGCTCGTTCCGACGCAGAAACACGATATGGAGGTCGGTGAATAGGGTTTGCATCGCCAGTATTTATGCGATGGGTCACGATGGACGTTTTACCTAAGGGTCTATTTTCAAAGTCAAAAATGTCGCGATAGCCTTCAAGAACGCGGTAAAGAGCTTCAACTTGAGCAGGTGTAAGGTCCGAGGAAATCATCTTCTTAAAGTCGACGTCAGTACCGTGCGATGATGTCACGGTATGGGCTGAGCTGTAATGATCTTCCACTGTGAATGGCTCGACCTCATCATCCTGCAAAGCACTAATTATAGCCAAGGAGATCCCTTGAGGCAGAACTTGCGCGGTTAGCGCGAAATTGACAAGTGGAAGGCAGGTGCGGTTGCCAGTAATTTTCAGCACAGTGTGCGGCATGGTAACACCATGTGTAAGCATAACGGCCGGAATTGGTGCGGCCACGTAATTGCTCTCAGGTACAGCTGGTGAGGACAACAAGTCGACGTGTGTCACAGAGCGAGGTGGTAGGCGAATAAAATCCATGCAGCTCAGATGGCTTGGAGGCGGGTCTACAGGGTCGGCAAGAAGAGGCAAGTCAAGGCGAAGTGAGCCGGCCGAACAATCAATGAGAGCAGAACGATTGGCAAGAAAATCCAGACCGAGAATGAGTTCGTGAGGGCAATGCTCGATGACGGTGAAGAGAACGACGGTGTGTCTCTCAGCAATGGTGAGTCGGGCAGAACACATGCTAACAATAGCGACAATCCCTCCGTCGGCGACTTGTACAACTCGGTTCGGGGCAGGCATCAGAACGTTCTTGAGCCGACGGCGAAGAGCAGCACTCATAATGGACACATGCACCCCGGTGTCAATCAACGCGCACACAGGAACATTGTCGACGAGAACGTCCAAAAGATTCTTGTTCGTGGGTAAGGTGAAGCGAGGATTTTGTGCCAATGCCGTCAATGCAGCTTCACCTCAAGAAGCTGCACTGTCTAGTTTTCCGGTCGGGGGTGCGGTGAGTTGGGCAGAGAAGGAGCACGGTGTGACGGGGGCAAGTGAGATTGGCGGCGAGAGGGAGAAGGCGAGCGGGAGCAGCGGGGTCGTGTCAAAGGTGTCGCAGGGTCAGATGATGGAGCGGGCATAGAAGTGGGCGAAGGAAAAGGATGCACTAGAAGGGCGAGGGGGGTAATCAGGATAACAGCGCGTCGGAGAAGTCTAGCGGCTGCGGCAGTGGCGAGCGACATGTCCAATGCGTCGGCAGTTAAAACAGATCGGCTTGTCGTCCACGGTTCGCCATTCGGAGGGGTTGTGCTGTCCATAAGAGGAGTAAGAAGAGCGCGGTGGGGACGTGTGTGGAGACAAAAGTTTTATTGCAGGCCGATGTTGGTCAACTCTTGACGGATGACGGCCTGGATCAAGGAGACTGTCACCGGAGAATGATCAGGTAATGGGAATGAAGGGGCCACCGGTTGTGCCGCTTCGACCTCAGGACGAATGATGCGGGTCAAGTTGTCACATTGCGACGGCTGGTGGAAGAGGTCGTCACAGGATGACGTAGCAGCTGTGTTGGGAAGTCGCGTGATGTGCTGGGATACCCGGCGGCTTTTAGCATGCTCGAGACGGCGGCACTCCTTGAGGATGGTATCGATGCTGGTGACGTTCGCAAACACCAGTAAATTGAAAGCGTCGTCAGCAATGCCTTTGAGGACGTGATTAACTTATCGTCCTCATTCATGTTAGGATCAGCCTTGGCACAAATTGCCAAGACGTCGAGAAGTACGACACGTAGGACTCGGTCGACGTCTGTACACGTGTGGCAAAGGCTTTCTTGGCATTTACTTGTCCTACAAATGGATTGCCAAAAAGGTCGCGTAGCTCGTCTTTGATGAGATCCCAGCTCGAGATCTCCTCTTGGCAAGTCTGGAACCACGCCAATCTAGCTCCGTCGAGGTAGAAAAGTATGTTGGCAAGCATAATAGTCAGATCCCACCTGTAACTGGTGCTGACACGTTCGTATAAGCGGAGCCAGTTGTCAACATCAGGACTCCCGACTCCGTTGAAAACACCAGGATCCCGAGGTGGGGAAACGGCGACGTAGGTCGGGGGGTGCAGGCGGAGACGCTTGCATAGATGAAGTGCCGCCAGCAGGAGCCGAAGTTGCACTGTCGCCGTTGCGACAGCTGCGAAGCTCCATGACGGGTATGGGGAACGTCCACCTCCACCAAATTAATATTACAGAAGCTGAAGCCGAATACTATTTACAATTTATTTACAGGGAACTCACGGAGGCCAAAATGGCGATGCTATATCAAACGGGCACACACGTCGTCTTCGTCTTCCTCAGTGCAGCCCCACTGTGGCGGCTGTTCCGTAGCAATATAAATACAAAACCAACCAATTTAGACACTGTTTTTCCGTTTAATGGGCAGTTCCATTTAACTGATTTGCATTTAGCGAAATTCTACTGTAGCTTTGAAGGCCTGCCAGTACATCTTTTAGGCATCCTGGTGCTCGTGCTGCGAGAGGAGGTGGCGGGTGTATGCGTGTGTTACTAAGCAATAGATACCGTCTCTCTTGACAATGACCCCTTGCCACTCTTGGTATGCTTCACCACAATACACCGTATATGCTTGACCGCGTAGCACCGCTGTACGGCAGGCGAAGCTGACTTTTTGGGAATCGGCATTATGTAATGCTTGACCCTTGCAGTGCTTTCCACCCTTCAAAGCCATCGGCAAGGACGACAAGGTCGACGCCCTTGCTTGCAGTGGCAGATCATTTTAAGAGAGTCCTGAACCACCGGTCAGGCTTGGCAAGAAAACGCAGTGCGCTGTAGCACACACTGCTGTGAACATCTCAGCCAAATTTTACAATGTGCATGGCCTGTGGAGCTCCCAAGCTGAGCATGAACTTGCATATATTTCTCAAAAAATTTACCTACAATTCCTTCTTACCCTCTTTAAAGCTGCTGGTGGTTTGTACATGTCGTCCTATGCAAAATTCCCATAGATGGCTGCTATTCACTAAGAATGGAGATCAATCAAGATGGATGTTTGGATCTGTCCACTTCCTGTTAGTGCGTACATTTATTGATGCATTTTTATAAACAGGCTGAAGTAAGCGAAAATTTGCTTTTCAATTCACTAATAATTACGTAGTTCCAGAAGAAACCAACTATGCTCACGCTCGGCTATGGCCGCCTGCATAAGAACTGTGGCTGCCCTGCTTATTGGTGTCATAGCTGTCGAGCCTCCCCAATTTCGATCAGTTTTGAACACTCAACTACGTTCAAACCTTGTGTAACTTAACCCTTTACTGCAACTTGTTGCATTTACACAACATTCTAATGAACGGCGCTAAAAACAGAAGCAAAGTCCATTTGGAGCTGCCTGTACACGTTGTTGCACTTCCGCAACATTCGTCTGAACAACGCACTGCTTTGTGCTGCCATTTGTGCTCATCGTTCGCATCGTCTACCAAAACAAACACAGCGGAGGCTGTGCTTGCACGCGAGCAGTGATACAGGTAAGTTGTGCAAATTGCAAATATTTCTCTATAAGACAAAGTGAAAAAAAAAATCTTACGCTGAGCTCTACATCCTCCTGACTATGTAGATTAAAAAAAACATTCTTATTTTGGAATAGTTTATTCCTGGCGACGAAATGTTGCTATGTTGCGCAAATGCAACAACGTGTACATAGTTAATTTTTTTCGGAAAAGTGAAATGGTCCCAAATGTTTTATGGCCGAGCGATTCCTCCCTATAGTGAACGCAGCGGCTTTTTCAGTAATGATGACAACCACGAGTGTAAGTCCATTTCGATTCAATATGCGTGCAAGATGTTTTCTGGTCGAATCCCCCCCCTTTTTTTTCAAAAGGACGTGGCGCATCCGCATGCTGCCATGTCGTGTCGTCATGGGCACAGCCTTACGTCTTTGCTTCTATGTTCTAAATTTTGACAATAACGCGAAAACACTGCATTGTTTCCCGGCTGCGTGGGAAGCTGCATGACGTACTGCACAAAGTGTGGGAACCACCTGTGCTGCACCAGCAAGTACAGTTGCTTTTTTTTTCCACGCTAAATCATACGTGCACCAATGATTGTCACAAGCAAATAAACATCTGAATATGAGTTGCACCCCCAAGTCTACCTTTCACTTTCAACTTCTTTATTTGCACGTTGTTGCAAATACGCAACGCACCCTTTTTTTGCAAATTCAAACCACAGAAATTCACTAAAGTTAGTTTCCATGGGAGTAAAGCTACTGTTATGCTTCCCTACAATTCCATGGATAATATTTTGAGGAAACAAAATCATGCAGTAAAGGTTAAGGTCAGACCACACGCTCGCTCACTCCTGGATGCTGCTGGCTAGACACTTTAGCGGACATCTTTGTATTGAGCTATTGATAGCACTTCAAAATGAACCAGTTGGATGTGGCTGTTATTCATGATTCAAGCTGGTGCAGAACAAAGCCAGCCGGCATCATGTAGCACGGCCAGACTGGAGCATATAAGCATGAGTACGCACTCAAGCTCTGTCTCACAAAGCAAACAGCTGCATGTAGCTGCGATCTGCTACATGGCCTAGGATACCATGGCTGCTGAGTGTGCTGCGATGACCTCACTCGCTGAGCGCACTGCGGCTCGCTGTGACACTGACATCTCAAACAGTGGTGCCTACATGAACAACCAAAATCAAATTTTAACCAGGGTGACATTCAGTAGGGCGAGTGTTGTGGGCCCACCCACTCCGCTGGAGCCTTTGCAGTGCAAAGCATTGAAGGCGGAGCACCACAAAGGGGGATCACAGCCATTCTCTGATAGCCAATCGCTCCGTTTCTGCTTACTGCACTGAAGTATGCTTTGCTGCAAACGATTTTTCAAATAGTGGACCATATTTTTTCGTGTCTAACGACCCACCGCATATAACCTGCACCACCCAATTACAACCTCGAAAGCAAAAAAAATCCGAGGGCACCTAAGCACTTATGAATTGTGAACGTGAAAGCATTAAATTACAATTGAACACCGCTGAGCGGCACACCTGAAGGCAATAATCTCATATAACCTGCACCCCAACTTTACAGTTTTTTAATTCTCGTTGCAGGTTATACATGCAAAAATACGATAGTTTTTAACTTTAAGTGAATTTCACAACTTCGATAAAAGAAGAGCGCTTTAGGGCTCGTTCACTGAACAGAGCACAAAAAAAGGGGGGGGGGGAACAAAAGCTTGGTCTCGAACGACAAAGAAGCTAGGCCTACCATTGCTGTGACGGCTATGGCTGGCAGTGGATCAGCATGCAAGAGCGCTGGTTCAAGGGTGCGAGATAATCTAAATGGCAGAGATGGCCACTTTGATTAATGCCATTTCGGACCTGTGGCCATATAGGTTTTGTTCAGGAGTGAGAAAAAAAAAAGTCACTTGTCCACCACTGAAAGGGCATTTCATCCCTGCATTTCCTGCACTTGTGCATCAACTATGAAACCAGATTCGTAAGCGCACACAAGCTCATGTTGTGAAGCACCGTTGCTGCGGTTTTCAATGCAGCTTGTCAGCAGACAGGCATGTTAGTACAGTAATACACTCATGAGGAATTGAAATTAGCGGCTAAAATAGCTGAAAGACCTGCACATAAAGCACTACCTAGTTGGGCAATCACTTCTGAAAACACAGGTATACAAATTGAAGTAGATGGGATAGAAGTGACATACTGCTGCTGAAGTGTGCCTTCCACAGTACATTTACTTCGCACCCACAGTGAAACCTTGTTAAACCGTAGTCGGCCAAAACTCGAAAAAAGTATGTACTAAATTATACTGCTTAACCGAAATAACATGAGATCACCCACTTACCTGTCAAAAACGGATCTCAGAGAGAGCGCAATGAAAGGGCAAAAACATTAAGTATTTATTCACTTCGCACAACGAAAGTCTTATTTTCGTTTTATGCCGCGGCCTCAAACTTAGTGAAGCTGCAAGTCAGCTTTTCAGCCAGCCCCCTCTTGTCGGCAAACACTAGCATATCAGAATCATCGTTGGCATTGCATATTCTCCGTGCACGCACACAGTAGCGCTGCAGAAGTCACGGAGCACCTTTTTCATTACAGGGTGCTGTTCTCGTCACGACGATTGCATCAATGAGGCTGACGTAACGCACAGCTTCTGCCACTGTCAGGCCTGAACCACCCGTGCTGTCACTTCCCGTGTCGTCCTCATCACTGTTGTTAGGCGGCACTTTGGCAACAGAGAATGATGACGAAAATTTGAACCTCGTAGCCGACATTTTTTTGGGCGGTCGTAGCAGCGTTGCTGAGCAACCTAAATATTACATTTAAAATTAAGGTGCTTTACGTGCCAAAACCACTTTCTGATTATGAGGCACGCCGTAGCGGAGAACTCCAGAAATTTCGACGACCTCGGATTCTTTAACGTGCACTTAAATCTGAGTACACAGTTGTTTTCACATTTCGCCCCCGTCGAAATGCGGCCGCCGTTGCCGGGATTCGGTCCTGCGGCCTCGTGCTCAGCATAACACTATAGCCACTGAGCGACCACGGCAGGTGCCGAGTAACTTCTTCACATTCCAAGTGCCACACACCGTAGTCAATGGCAGATCCCTTTCGCATGCCAGCACAGACTTATTTATGCCACATTCAATAGCACAAACGATAACCAATTTTTCTTGTATGCTGAGCACTTGGTGTCCTTTATCCAAGCTTCGGCATGACGCAATTCCCTGCTTGCATGACACCGAAATGATGTTGACAATGTGGCTTCACACGCAAACGCGCGGGGCACTTGGAGGCCACTGTTCCGATCTCTGAGGCTTGTTCTGACGGGCCGCCCGATGGGGACTATGCACCACCGTGATTATACGATGAAAAGTGGAAACACCATGTGTTGACCGATACAAAAGCAATAAGCTGGTATGGTTTATGTGGATAGAAAACGCATTATGTTCAATGGCGGTTAAGGTGGGGATTTCACTTTACTACTTTTAAAATAAAACTACTGTTTAAGTGGGTACGGTTGAATGAGGTTTTACTGTAGTACATTTTGGCTTGAAGTGCAGCACACATTACCTTTTAATGCACGAAAAAAGTTTATGGTGTTTTCCCTATAAATATTAGGTTGCGCAAACCAAACCTGTTGAAACCGGTTTGAAACATTCTTTTTCTTTAGTTTGGAGATGAAATATAACAGCCATTTTTTTCTTGAATAGGAATGAAATTCAAGAAAGATATTTGGCAAAGTAATGGACATAACAAAGTAAATTCAGCTCGGATGTCTACTTACCGCTGGGTTTCGGTATGTAGACTTTGGTGGGCTTGAGCAGCCGTAGTGAAGGAGTGCATGCTCTGCGCGGGGAGGTCCACACAGGCACTCGTCCCAGCTGTCCTTGCTCTCCGCATCCCATAGTCAGCACATCACCCTTATCCGTCAGCATCACCACATGATTACTGCCGGAGGCAATCTGCGTCACGCAAGCAACGAATGCTTCAGATCGACCATCATACCTTGCTGGTGAAGCAGCGCACAGACACGGACACAGTGAAGACAAACACGAAAAGACCACACTCGCTGCTTCAATTGCTTCAGATCGAGCCTACAAATTAATAACGTGCTGCCTCATTCCAGTTCTACCAGTGTCTTGCAAGCCTTTTCAAAAGCCTTTGAAAAAAGAATTTGGCGACTCAGCAGCGAAGCGCATGCCGATACCCTGGCAGCTAGAAAAGCCAACTATCCTCTAGCAATATTTCAAAGGCCTTCAAACAGTGGGCACCCTTGTCGTTGCCTTATTTACGCAATAGAATTGATTTCTGTTAAAGGGGCCCTGAAACCCTTTAACTAATCACACAATGGCATCACTATTGCATTACATCACCTCAAGAATCTCCTGCTGCAAAAACTTGCGAATCCTTCAAAAACATGTGAGGTCAGATGTATTTGCTGAACCAATCATTGGCTTTCAGTCTCGATTCATTTCCACTAGCGACTAGCACACTGGAAGCTACACAGGGGAAACGGCAAGGGGGCGCAAGGGACCAATGCCCCACTGCCCCCCACCCAAAAAAAGTTGAATGCGAGACTGCTTGTGGCAACACCCCATGACAATCGCAGTATCTATGCTGCACTTCTTGTCTTGGGGACCATGCGCAGCAGATGCAGCAACACGCAACTGTCTTTAGACCGGCAGTACGAAGATGAAATGGTTATTCTGCCAGAGATAGCAGACACACACACACACACACACACACACACACACACACACACACACACACACACTACATATGTATATGTTTCATTTATTTAACTCAAATGAGCAATAAGCATACAACTGAGCACATTCGCACAATCAAGAAATTAGCCAATAGCTATTGTGGGTCCAGCTGCTTGTGACGGTGCTGCATGACGAGATTGCAGAAGCGAGAGCAAGGCATATTTCATTGCTTTTGACACAGGACCTTAAAAAACCCCGCTGCATACAGTCCAATAGTATTTCATTCGCATGTTTACAGTAGCCTCGTTAAAAGATCGGCAACATTTACCTACTGTGTTCAAAAAGTGTTTCAGGACTACATTAATTCGGATGATGAGACCAACAAAATCGTCTGAATTATTCGGCGTGTTTAATTAAACAAGACGCAAAAAAAACCGCCAAAACAGCACTGATTTGTTCAGCAGTTCTTTAAAGCTTCTAAACAAAAATCTAACATGCTCCAGATTTTTTAGCAAGAAAAAATGGGCAAGGGTCAAATATTTGTTGCACAATGGCAACCGGTTTTTAGAGGCAGCTTCGCCGCACGATTACAAAATTTACCCTCGCCGCAATACAAAAAAGTTATGCGGTAAAGCATACCCCGCCCTTGAAGGCATAAGCATACCCCTTGAAGGCAATTTTCGGTCTAATTCTCTTTTTTAAAAAGTGCGCAACAGAATCGGATAATACCCTAGTGAGACATTGCCACCTACAGTTATCGCTTGCAGATCTTTCTAAGGCAACTCGAAAATAAGCATTTTCAACCGGAGATAGACGTGCTCAACATATGCACTGCTCCCTAAGCTCTGCGAAGACCGACGTTGCCACAGAAGGCAGCATCTGTCATTGGAGTCACCATGGCATAGCGGTCAGGCGCATGAGTGCTGGCTGGTCAAGTTCGAATTATCTGGCAAAGGCCAATTTCAAGATCGAAAAAACAATCTTGAAATGAAGCATGCTGAACATTGCTTTTGCCTTTGACCTATTGCAAATTGTGGAACAAAACATTTGAATTCAAGGCAGTTCTCAGTCAACGCTTGACCTTTGTTTTGTCAGCAGATCAATTAGTTCCAAAACGAATTGCGAGATAGTACCTGGCATATCGGATCACGAGGCTGTACTAGTCATCGTTACAGACACCATGTTAGATAAGAAATCTGAATGTTCATCTTACCAAAACTTCTCTCGAGCCGATGATGTATCAATTATTGATATACTTTTGCTTAATTTCAATGACTTTTCAAGTAGCACGGAAGACGTAGTGTCACTGTGGTGCAGGTTTTAAAAACTAGTTAAAGAGTGCATTGATCGCTTTGTCCTGTTGTCGATTAAAAAGAAAAATCGCAATAATCCCTGGATCTCCCACGAGACATTGCGGCTCCAAAGGAAACCGAAATGTGTAAAGAAAAAATTTAAAATCGAAAACGTGCAGTCGGTAAAACAAAAGATCGACGACATTTCTTCTCAGCTTAAAAGTGAAGTGCATGCCGATAAACAACGCTACTATGGTGAATAGCTACCAAGTTTTATAACCATGGCTCCAGAGAAATTTTGGCATTCTATTTCTCCGACCTCCAAGGAATGTGATTTATTTCATGTTGATGGTAAGGCAGTTCACGAAAGCAAAGAAATAGCAAATGCGTCTAACAAACACTAAGTCCGTCTATACAAATGATAATGATGTAATGCCACCTTTCGAAATGTCTGTGCCGCCTATGCCCGACGTTCAAATAAGTGAACCAGGTATACTAAACACGCTTTCACAACTGAACACCAAAAAATCTTCTGGCCCGGACAACATTCCAAACACATTTTTAAAACGGTATGTAGAATGGACATCAAAGTACTTGCACATTCTGTTCACAAGGTCATTGTGTGAGGAACAAGTACCGAGTGACTGGAGGACAGCCAGAGTGAAGCCACTAGATAAAACAGGAAAAAAGCACTGCATTCAAAACTACCGTCGAATTTCTTTAACATCTATGGTATGTAGACTTTTGGAACACATGATCCATAAGCATATCTCGGAATTCTTGGAAAACAACAATATATTAACAAAGCATCAACACGGATTCAGAAAAGGCTAATCTAGTTTTAACAGTGCATGACTTTGCCAAAACAATTAACAATGGGAAACAAATAGATGCGATTTTCATGGACTTTTCAAAGGCTTTCGACAGGGTCTCTCACAAAAAACTACAAATTGAGCAAGATACTGAAAAACTCCAGACTAATTAATTGGCTCCCAGCATACCTTGATGGCAGAGAACAATTTCTGGTTTTTAATAATCATTCTTCTCAACGACTCCCGGTAGACTCTGGTGTTCCCCCAGACTCGGTCCTTGGAACTCCCTTGTTCCTTTTATTCATTAATGATATGCTGCATGCTATTCCAGTTATGGTTAAGCTTTGTGCTGATGCCTGTGTATTGTACTCAGAGATAGACAATATTACTGACCAGGAGTTGCTGAACGATGCTTTTTGACAAATTGTCGACTGGTCCGATGCCTGGCAAATGTCAATTAATTTCGAGAAAACAGTTTCTATGTCCATTTCACATAAGCATAAACTAATGTTTCCGTACGGTATTAATAAAATAATTATTTCCGAAGTAACACATTATAAGTATCTCGGACTCTGGATCACAAATGACCTCACTTGTGCTAAGCAGCTTGAATATGTAGTAGCTAATGCTAACCGCAAGCTTTATTTTTTAAGGAGGGCTTTGAAACTTTCTACTCCCACTGTATGCCTACTCGCATATAAAGCTGTAATGCTGCCGATGCTAGACTATGCACGTGTAATTTGGGACCCTCTTACTAAATATGCACTAACAAGATAGAAATGGTGCAAAGAAAAGCAGCTCGTTTCATTTATAACAGCTTCGGACGCACTTCAGTGAAAGACCTAGCAACAAAAGCAAACCTGCCACCATTAATGCAAAGAAATCGTGTATCACGACTAAAATTCCTTTTTCAACTTATTAACGGTCATTATAAGACAAATCTCACGGGAATAATTACTTTTTCATCTGGTTATGCTACTAGGCAGCGACATAGCCGAACAATAACCCCATTTAGTACACGTAATAATTCTTTTAAGTATTCCTTCTTTCCCTGAACAGTGGTTAAATGGAATCGTCTAACCAATGACCAAGTTTTAAAATCATCACTTTGGGCGTTTGTTTCAAGTATTGAGTAAAAATTTGTTATCTTGCTGTGCCACTGCTATGTTCAAGCTCTGTTGACCTGATTTGTATTGTTTTTGTTGCCTATGTTATATAGTTCTTTACATGTGTATTGTTTCCCACCGTGCAAAAATCCCCAATGGGGATTGCAGTATTGATAAATAAAATAAAAAAAATAAAATTCGGGCCCGTAGAAATGCATGGGTGCGGGCCGGAACCTTCGGTAGGGATCGAATTAACTGAAAAATCAAATTGAACAGTCAAATTAGTGGAAGTCTATTGTTATTGACTTGTAAAAATCCTACTTTTTTTCCCGAGTGCCAACTGCACACAGTGCAGCCAGCAGGCTCGATGGCGTGCTCAAACAAATCCAAAAAGTTATCGAGATCTTGGCCTGCCTTCATTCCTTATGTACACAGTGTATCCCATAACATAATGAAAATTGCGGCCAACGCAGGAGTGAGGGTGGCGTGCACTGCCCCTAATCTGCTGAGTGGGTTGTGCAAAATAGTCAACAGGGAGGATACTGTCGCGCACAAAAGCGGTTATAAAAATCCTGTTCGTGGCTTTATTGACTGTACAACGCAGGTCTATAAAATCCCACTCGATTGTAAACGTTGCCATATCGGGCAAACGGGGAGGTGCATTAATGATCGCCTGTGCGAGCATGCCATTTCACTGAAAGGAAATCCATACAGTCATCCGGCTGCCCACTATAATACATGTGGTTGCATTCCGATCTTTAAGAAGTGCGAAATAATTGGCAGATATAGTGAAAAGCGTGCGTGGGAAATCTGACGTATGTTGCATATTCAAAAGTGGTGACGCATGCGTCAGTTATGCGTCCCTCACCCTCTCAACAAGAGAATTGGATTATCTTCTTGGCTGACGCTTATCCTTATTCGATTCTTTATGTGACATTCAATGTCGTTATATGCTGCTTCTGCAAATAAAGAATTTGGTTGCTACTCAGCGCTCTGTCCTGTGCTCTTTACTCGCTCATCCTGTGTTGAGCTGTTCCTGTTTTTATCCTAAATCCACAAAAATTTACACCAAATATGCAAATGTAACAATAGCTGGAATAGCAGTGCATTCAGCACGACAGTTATGTTGTCCACAGCAATGGGGGAGGTACGTTTTAGGTAATTATAACAATATACAGGGCTGGGCATTTTCGTGACCACAGAATTGATGCTCACAATGGTAGCACCTTGAGGAGTTTCCTGCGAGATCATTGAATGATTTTATTGGCATATGGGTTTGCCCCGAAGCAACTCCAATGTTTTTGCAACAATTGTGAACAATACGGTAGCCCTCACCTCGACTAACTACTTTGCCAGTTCCTCTAGTGGTGCTTGAACATCTACAGAACAGTTGAGTATGTAATAGTCAACTTCCATTAGTTCGGTCTATATGGAACTAACGAAACTGACCGAATTATCGAGCGGGCTGAATAAAAAATTGTGCAGATCAAACAGACACGTTGGAATCAGAGAATCGAAGCTGTTAAACGATAAATTTGCCCATTTATTTCCTGTGCCTTTGGCATGAAACAAAGTGGTGCACGCGCACATGCTCTCGCATACCCACACTACACTATGACAAATATTACATAGGCTAACATTTCTTAATTTGTTGTTCATTTTAAAGATACTGGCCACTTAGCCAGACCCTTGTTTTGGGTACGTGCGATACAGTACAACCTCGTTATAGTCAAGTTAAAGAATGTACTCACCACCTAATCTCACAACAACCAACCACGTGAAAAAGAAAACGGCCATCGCATGGCAAAAAACAAGCAAAAAAAAAGACAGCAAGGAATTGCTACTTTATTCATGCTAAACGGCTCATCACCGATCGATTAACAGCACACTAGCTGGCTGCTGACTTCACAGAAAAAAAGTCCTTGATAGATTATTGCCACATCTTCAGGCAAATGACAGCTTTTTCAGCTGCAGCCGCTATTTCGAGTCCGTCCTCGCCGTCATTGTGAGTGCCAAAGAAGCGGCGTAGCAGGTCTGCCACATCCAGCTTTTGTGCGGGAGTCAGTACGTCGAATTTGCCAATATTAGGCTCCGGCCTGTCGTCGGCATTCATCACTGTCGTCATTAGGCACCCTCGACAGCGTGCACAGGATTTCCGCCCCCGGTTGCTCTTCCGTTGTCACCGCATCAGCATCGGCACAGATATGTGCAGAAGGTGTCGCAGTCGGGCACAACGCTGGCGTCAAGGAGAGCGTCCCACGATGCTAGGACTTGCTCGCCCGCGGCACCCTCATTGGCGGCAGCACCAATATCTTCGCTGTAGCCACTGCTGCTGACGCCAAATGAGGCATGCTGGAAGCAATTGGCAATTGTGCTTGCCGGTACAGCCATCCAAGCAGCCTGTAGCATCTCGATCGCCATGTACAAGTCGATCGTGGACTCGCGCTTCATGCTCATATTGAGCACAATCCGGTCTAGCACACGCTTGCGATAGCCCAATGTAAAGATCATGATAACTCTTTGGTCGAGAGGTCGCACAAGTGCAGTGCAGTTTGGTGGCAAGAAGCATAGCTCGATGTTTTTGAGCACAGTGGCAGTGTGGTGGGCCGCGCAGTTGTCCAGTACGAGGCACATCTTCCGGTTCAGCTTGCCCAGCTGCTCGTCCCACTCCCGCAGCCATTTGCGAAAATTTATCTCATAATCCAAGCCTTACGGTTGGAGACGTAACTCACTTCAAGCTTTCGTTTGCCTTTGAAGCATCGTGGTGACTCACTTTTGCCGACCACGAGGGTCGGCACAAAGCAACACAGTTATGTGGACCTTGCTCTGCTTACCACCCTGGCAGTGTTCACCTTTGAGGGCCAAGTTTTTTTGCAGCAGCATCTGATAGAACAGGGCTGTCCTAGCCGCATTAAACAAATCCTTGGCACTGTATTTTTCTAGCAGCTGTCCAACGCTTGTCTCCACCCACGCCACTGCAACTTCGCAATCAACAGACTGCGCTTCCTCACTGACAGCCCTGCCGACCATGTCGTAGTACTCCTTGAAACGCTGCAGCCAGCTGACACTCGCCACAAAATCATTGTGCCCAGTGATCCATGCCAACTCCCTCGCTTTGCACTGCAACAGTGCCCCACTCACAGGAGTGCAGCTTGCTCTTGCGTCCAAAAATCACTTGAAGACCAGCTTCTCTACAGCTTCGAAAGCGGGGGCTCGCAGCTTCTTTGTTGCCTTTTACGCCACGTGTACAGCACTGGTGACGGCTTCTTTGCTGCTCAAAATTGTCGACAGCGTGCTCAACACTATGGCGAAATCTTCGGCCACTTTTTTCCTTCTTCACACCGGACTCGACGGCTTTCAGCATAGCCACTTTCTGCTCGATTGATATCGTTTCACGCTTCCGTTTGCCGCCGTCCATCTCCTTTGTGGTGGTGGGAACTCGCACGAACCAATCGATAGAAACACTGATATCGCTGATGCTCAAGGAGACGACAAGCAACAACAAAACCACAGTCGGTGCCGCCTCACACACGCAGCGGAAGAGCGGGCCAGTCCACCAATTATATTGTTATATATATTTATATTATAATATAAACCGTCTGTGAGCCTCGGAAAATCTGTATGGTGCAGAACATTTCGCACCAGCCGCCACAAACGGAGCACAGCTTGACGCAGCTGCCTCGCTTGTCGGGAGGTTGCGGGAGGCAGCGCATAGGCGCATAGGAACATTGCGCAGCGAAGAGATTTTTATTAATTTATTTATTTGATACTGCCAGCCTGGATGTCAGGCTTTAGGCAGGAGTGGGGTACATAACAATACAGTATATAGAAATACAATGTACATTTGGTCGAGCAAGTACGGCATTAGAAGAACCGACATAAGACATACAAAGCGAAGTACAAACAATATGCCCCAACAATGTGAAGCATCGTTAGCTATTGCGGAATGCACTCAAGAAAGAAGACACCGTCGAACACGAACACTCAACCACAGTGGCAGGTAGGTTATTCCATATGCGAATTGTGCTCGGGAAAAATGAGGCTTTGAACACATTTGTTGTGCACAAGAACTCGCTCACCTGTTTTGAATGAAAAGAACGGGTTTGTCGCTGGGTAATTGAATGAAAATATGCATTTCTGTTTATTCCAAGTTGGTTATGGTAAATTAAGTAGAACATTTTCAGTCTTTCGTGGTGTCGTGTTACCTGCAGGGTCTCTAAATTGGCTGTTTGCAAAAGGGCTGATGGGGATTTTTTCCAACTATAGCAGTTATATATGAACCCGACGCATTTGCGTTGGACATTCTCAAGTTTGGTAATACTGCACCTTGTGTGTGGAACACGAACAATTGCTGCATATTCTAGAATTGATCTAATGGAAGTTTTCTACGCGAGCAGTCTAATTTCTGTAGAGGATTTACTAAAGGTTCTTAAATATCCAAGTTGTTTCATTGCCTTATTTACAGTGTACGTTATGCGGTCATTCCATTTCAGATCTGATGTAATTATGACTCCGAAGTATTTGTTTTTTTTTAACCGGAGAGAAGGTGTTATCAATGGTGTAGTGGAGCTTCAAAGGATTAACTTTGCGTGTCAGTCATAGCTACTGTTTTTTTATAATTAATGCCCATTTGCCATGTTGGGCACCAGGCCTGAATTTTACATAAGGACATATTTATTAATTCCTGATCGTCGTGGCACAAAATCTCATGGTAAAGTATACAATCATCGGCAAACAGACGTGTTTTAACCGATATATTGGCAGCAATATCATTTATAAAAACCAAGAAAAGTAATGGTCCCAAGACGGAGCCCTGAGGAACATCAGACTCTACAGGGGCAGGGTCCGAACTGATTCCATCAATATATACTGTTTGATGCCTGAATGATAAGCATGCCGCTAGCCATGCGAGCAATGTATCATTTTTCAGAATAGGTTTAAGTTTCAAAAGCAGTTTTTGGTGGCACACTCTATCAAACGCTTTCTTGAAATCCAGAAATATCATGTCTATTTCATTAACCCCATCTAATGCTGCTGCGATATCATGGACAATTTCTAATAACTGCGTTACCGTGGAATGTTTGCGACGGAAATCATGCTGTCGGCTATCAATAATGCAGTTTTCCTCAGCAAAAGTGGAAATATGTGCAAAGATAATGTGCTCGAGTATTTTTGCACATGTACATAATAAGGAAATAGGCCTGTAGGGAGAGACAAGAGACCGGTTGTCGGTTTTCAATATCGGTGCGATTTCAGCATGTTTCATATCGTTCGGAAGTTCAGCACGGGACAATGATTTGTCAAATATCAAGCATAAGTACTTTGCGCACCATTCAGCGTAACGGAAGAGAAAAGAAGCAGGAATGCCGTCAATTCCCAGCGACTTTGTGATATCTAGATTGAGCAGAAGTGTCAGTACACCCTCTTCACTAATAGATAGTTTATTTATTGCAGGAATTTCGTCAAAAGCATTGAATTGTGGAATTACATCATCATCCCTGGTGAACACGAAACAGAAGGAAAGGTTTAATGCATCCGCTACGTCCTTTCGATCCGTTACAGCAGTGCCATTTATGATGAGGTTCGAAATTGATTGCTTCTTCGGCGAAAAGTGACGCCAAAATTTTGCCGGCGACGTAACCAGAAACTCCTATAAACGTATACTTTGATAATGGTCTTTACTTTTTTTTTGATAGCATTCGTGAGAAGCAGTCGCAGTTCGGATAACTGGTACGCGCCCTCAGGGGAAGGGTGTTGTAGATACCGTTTCCTTGCTTTTTTGACTTTACGGTCTGCACTGGCTATTTGTTTAGTCATCCAAAGCTTGCAAGCACGTTTTACAACCTTTTTGTGTGGAATGAAACATTTTGTGCAGTGCATAACTAAATCTTTGAAGAGCAGCCATAACGTATCAACGGATGTACCATTACATTCATATTGGGAAACAAAGGAAGAGACTGAATTGTCCATTGCATCGAGTACATCCACATCACTGGCGCGAGAAAAATAGAGTACAAAGGTCTCCGTCTGTTTCAGTTTTGAAACTTTCTTCAATTCTATGATAAAGGACACTATTTTGTGGTCTGAAATTCCTTCAAAAATGTGCACGCACGGATCCATACCAATCACTTAGTCGTTAACGAGGAATAAATCTAATGTCGACGCACTTCCACCGTGAACACGAGTAGGCAGTTTCACTAATTGCGTTAAATTGTGTAGCAGAACTGTGTTAACAAAGAGCTCCGCAGTAGGAGAGCGCGTATTTGGGAACTCATTAGCCCAATCGACATCTGGAACACTAAAATCACCAGCGAACAAAATGCTACAAGATTGGTTCCTATAGTATATTCGCATAGAAATTCTTTCAAGTTTTCAAAAAACGCAGGGCTGCAGTTTGGAAGGCAATAAAATCCTGCAATTAGAAGATGAAAATCTTCAAGAACAACCTTTACAACAACGCTTTCCATTCCAACAGGGTCAGGTAGTCTGGACACATTCAAGCACTCCTTAAAAAGCACGGCTATGCCACCACCTCGGGAATCTGTCGTTACGGTAAATTCCATACCCTGCTGGAGTGATTTCGACATCGTCGATACCTCGATGTAACCAAGTTTCGGTAATAATTATGATCTCTAGGTTATGGACCATAACAATACTTTCCAGATCTGCTGTTTTGTTAATTATACTACGTGCGTTTACGTTGAGACAAGAAAATGTACTTTTAACAGGAGAGTCGGGTCACATTGTCTTCTCAGACATGAGTGAATGTGCAACAACAGGCACTATTTTCCTTTGGGTACTGTCCCACTGAAACGTATCTTTGTCAATGCGAACTTTGTCGTATATCAACTTGATCTTTCCTCCCTGCCTTCGAATGTCAGCCATATCGTCCCACAAGTATTTTCTTACTTGCCTCGTGGCTGCCGAGAAGTCTTCACCAACAGAGATTTTCTTTTCTTTTATTAACTTGAAACAGTTTTGAAGAATGTTCACTTTTTCACGGTCATCAATAAGTTTAGAAATTACTGGTCTTGGTTTATCTGGTTTCTTCCTGCCAATTCTGTGTATCCTTTCTACGGAAGATACCTGTACGCCTAGTGTAGTTTTGAAAAAGCCATCAACCACATCTTAAATAACTGACGTAGATGTTTCGTCGCAGCACTCAGGAGTGCCAAACACCATTAGGTTCTTTCTCCTACTCCTGTCTTCAATGTCGACTAACTTTGTTTCCAGAGTTTTAATTGTTTTTTCCATATCAGCGATCTTCGTGCCTACCTCCTTTACTATTGCTGCGGATTCCTTTACCTGCTTAAGCTTTGCCTCGATTGCGTCCAATTTTTCCTGCATACTCTTCTGACCACCCAGAAGTTGCAGTAGTAGCTCCTCAGTGTTCGGCCCGGGATTAACCTCGACATCACCACAGAGCATCAGCAATGAAACCAAAATATCCTGTACATACATGTACACCGCACAGGTACTTTTGGGGCACGCCAGCAGGACGAGGTAACAGTTGCTAGTTTTTACTGTGGAAGAATTATTACTGACGTGCGCAAAAAGCACGAACGTGTTTCACATAGTGTTGACCGGTGGCGCGCTGACATGCCCACTGAAGTGATCAGCGTACGACGAGCTTGTTATATAGGTCGTGGCCGTGGAACTTGGGGGCGGTGCCGTCCAAGCTTCGACGTAATGCGGCAATCTTGGCGCACAGACTCCGTAAAGTCTGGCAGTGGTGGCACGTGTTCCTCCATCAGGTATGCGTGCCGGTCCAGTCAAGCTGAGTACAATCTGTGCAAGAGATGGCAGCGACTCAACTGACGGTGGCTTTGCGTTTTGGCCTGGGAAGCGCGCACCATGATCCTGAGCTGATACTGAGCCGGTGCTTCGGCAACCGGAGAACACCACCCGGTCGCTGCCACGTAGGAGAAGGGGGGGAGGGGGAAAGGGGTACACACAGTGCTGAATGGCGGCAGCTATGTGTTTCGGCTTGGGCAGCAGCACATCGAGATCAGCCGCCACCGAGCCGGCGCTCCGATTGCCGCCGCACATGGGTGGAATTGGAGGAGGAGTTAAGAGAGCAAGGGTCATGCCGTGTGCGAGGGATGGCACCAGGAGGTCGCGCAGGTTCAGCAGCGTGCTGGCCCCGGCTACGCAGCTGGTTATGGAGAGGCACAATGGCACCGCGAAATGCAGGAACGGGCGCCAAAGAGCTGCGCTCTAAAGAAATGGTTCGTTATACCCATTGCGAGGAAATTTCAGCTTCGTTAAAACAAGGTTTTCAATACATGGGCATCTATGGGAATTTGAAGGCGAATCATGACTGCTTCGTTTTATTTATTACTTTGTTATATTCAATATCGTTATAACGAGGTTTTATTGTAGTACGGAAACCATAATGATCAAACATCTGCAGCTGCAACCTCAAAGACCTAGCTGGCATTGGGGCGTTATGTACCTCCCGCTTCTTGGTTGTAGGCGTGTACCAACGTACCACCCACTTCTCGAATCAAATTAACCGATAAATCTAATCAGATGGAGTCAAATTAACAAAAGTGTACTGTAACGTTTTCAGGGTGTTTACAAAGTTGACATTTCCACATTCCCTGAGTTTTCCAGGTTTTCGCTGAACTCACCTTTGCAAAATTTCCTGAATGAGCCAGAACTTTGTTTTATGTCAAGACGGGCTGACACCATGTTGCCTGATGCCGTCACTCTCTAGCAAGCATGTTGAAAAAAAAATGATTTAATCCAGTTTGAGTAATAAGGAGTCACATCTATTTTATTCAAAAAGAAAACACAAAGAATGCGATAGTAAAAAGCACAGCAGAAAAAGTGGTAAAACCTTTTGCGAATCGAGTCGAACGTTTTCAAATACGAATGAAAAGGAGATGCATACAGAAGTAAATATTTTCGAATATGAGCTATTTCTATCAACTGATAGCAAGCTCATTGGTATGAGGCCTGAACTTTGTCACAACTAAGATTATCTCTCAGCAGCCGGGAAGTCAACCTCAACTGTCCTGACATATTCTCGGCCCGCACACAATATCTCAGTGTTGGGTTTCGCTGCTTTAAAGAGTTTATTTTGGTTTGGATGAGGGACACCTGCATCTCGACGTCAGCCAACACTTTTTCTTTGAGCTCAAGCTCCTTCAAAGAAGCGGCGGCACGCTTCCTTTCTTGTTAATTCTTCAGTGCGTCGGTCCTTTCTGTTCTCATCTTCTTTCTGCCATGCATTAGCCCCATGGATCACCTGAAGCATTCTCATGGTCAGTTCTACAGTCAACGTCCCATTTTTCGGTCTCCCTAGAGGCTGCAAAAACATCTGAAAAATCGGGCAGCGTGAAAAAAATTCATGCATATCTTTAACTGCCCTTAGCTCTTAACACGTATATTAAAACCGATCCCAGGTGATAAACCCTTTAAATCATCGATTTCGACATGTTGGAGCGGTTTTATCGACTTAAGGCCATCCAGTGTGTTAGTACAGGCACTGAAAATTCAGAATCAGTTAAAATTTTCAACCTCCTGTGATGTTGTCATTCTTGATGGACCTTTTCTCCTTTCTTGTGCGCACTTATCTGCCGATCTTTCCGCATGACCCGAGAGCTCTCCTGATTATCTTCAAGGTGTATACTTCACTTGTTTATGATGTGCTGCAATCGGCAGCAAAGAACCTTCCGTTCACGCCAAGAAGGCCGCCCGTAGCACATCTCGGCCCAGCACTGCAGATCAGCGCAAGACAGCTTGCAATGGCGTGGGATTTCTTTCTACTCTTCTCTGCAGAAGTGATAAAAGACAATCTGCAAAAATGCAAGTAGATATGCTTGGATGCATAATCTTGTAGTTGCCCAGCTACACTGAGAGCACTACCTCCTGGAAGAGGTGCATGACTCTAGAGAACTGGTGAAGTACGTTCCCTGGACTTCTTATTGGACCATCCTCAGAAGATGCCGAAAAGACGGAACTGCAAAATGTGTTTCGAGAACCGCAAAGATGACATTTTGTGGGAAAAGTGCGGAGTGCACCTATGCTTCACAAAATCCAGAAACTGGTTCACTGCATGGCACGAGAAATGAACTGGTCTTAGTTTCTTTTTTGTATCCGAAGAACGACGGTGTACTGAGAATTTATTTTTTCAGGCACTATTCCTGGTTTATTTATCTTTGAAATGTATATTCGGAATTTTCCTTGATATTTATGTTTTAGCAGATATAGTTTTTCATTGTTTTTATCAACTGGTAGCCAAATTGGCACTTTCTAGAACTTTTGTGTTACCTAAAAAATTTTTTGTTTGGCAACGTATGTTTTTGGAAAGAGAATTTCATTATTCACAACAGACTATGCTGCAATGTGTGCTGCAATATTATTTCTAGTGCTAAACATTTTTTCCCCCCAAGACCTATAAAGAAACTACAAGTTTCTTGCGGTAACAAAAGAGTTAAGGGCTCAAATTGCCACAGGCACGTCCGAAAAAGCTTTTAAGGCCTGCCAGTACACTTATTAGGCTACGTATAAGCTCAGCATTACCCGTTAGAAACAAAATAAAATGCCCAGGTAAAGTGATCTGATGAGACAGCCTTGAGGCGCCTTGTGTACAATTGTACACACACATATTTGACTGCACGGCACCGAGCCATCCTTAACAACAACCGAAAAAAATCGTTTGTGACAAGCCATAACCGTATGTGTTAAGCTGATATGAATATCATTTTTGTAAACAAACTTTACACGAGCAAAAACAAGAATTATCGGAGTGCACTCACGTGCCGATCAATAAAAGGTAGAGGCGTCCGTCTTGAATGTTTGTTTTGACTTGTGCTTTGCCGTAAAAAACCTAGATGGCGCTAGCTGTCCACTAAGGAAGCATGTCTCAATGCTCACGTGGTGTGTTATCCAATTTGAAGGAAAGGTGGGCGCACGACGTGGCGCCAAATTTAATGTGTACAATTGTACACACCGCCGCTGAAGGGGATACTGTTCGTTATAATGCTTGAGGAACCCTGCTATATGTGCATTACGCCAAAAGACAATTTAGCTGCAGATAAAATTTTAACTAATGGTATGCATGAAGGAATGCTATCAAACATGATCGCATTCAGAAGGCTTCTCTTGCTCAAGAGCTTGTCCAGATTTCACAGCACTCTGGAGCCCATTCCCTCTTGACAGGAAACGACACTAATGAGACGGACCATAACAGCACTTCGGATAGCGCAGGCACTGGTTTCATTAAGGTACATTATGAAATGTGCCACACTCCACACTATGTGCTCATTTGGGCTACTTGGCAGAGCGTTTTTGGATAGGGCTAGAGAAGACAACATACATAACTGCTAACTGGTAAATGTGACGTCTATTCGTAGTGAAAGACTACATATATGTGGTCATCACCAAGTGCACAAGCGCATGACACGTTTACACATTACAGTCAAGACAGTGTTAAACCTTGATATAATGAAGCTCGTAAAAGCAACACTACCTCGTTATGCCGAAATTTCATTATACAGTCGAAACCGACGATAACGAAATCCCGAGGCAACAAAACATTTTTGAATCCCCAGCATCAATGATGTCAATGTGTATCATATCTTAAGACAAATTTTGTTTGACAGCAAAGCCGCATTAACCAAATCTTCTGAAATGACAGTCCTCATTATCTACTGAACATAACACTTACATTATCTACTGAACATAACACTAACAAAGTCGAAAAGCTTCGCAAAAGCATTGGTTGTGCCCTTAAATTGCATAAGCTTCTGGCACAGCGTGCTAGCGGGGCTGCTACATTCTTGTTTACACACACAAAAAAAATAAAAAGAAACAGCAGTGCAGTGGCTGCATCTGGCAACAGCGATAATGGTGGTTCATCCTATGCAACGGGTGCATGCTGTGCAGTGTCCCGACTAGAAATGTAATACAATTTTAAAAAATGCAAACAAAACAACGAGGAGGTGACCTCGCAGCGGGACCATTTATGTCATAAGTGCCATCATGGCATAGGCTCATGCAGATTTATAGCTGAACCAAATCTGCATCCACACGTGAAGACGTCTATGACCCTTTGTTGGGCTTTATGTACAACACACATGATCGTGTGTACAGTTGATGCTAGCGTGCATCAGCTGCGTGTGTGGAGATCGAACCATCTGCTTTGCCAGCCTGCCAAAATGCCGCCTCCATCTTGTAGCGTCAAAATTTTTTTTCACTTTTTGGAACTACAAGATAAAGCTGCAATTATTGCCAAGGTTGAAAAAGGCAGGAAGAAGATGGGTATCACTGACTGGAATAGCGAAAAACAATGCCTTCATTCTCGGTGTGCTCGGACATGGTGGAAGTGCAAATAACAAAATGGTGGCGGCTGCAGCGTTCCCAGATGTTGACAAGGCGGCTTTTGCTTGGTTCTGTGAACAGCGTGCCAACAGCGTGCCACCATCCGACAAAGTGCTTCAACCGAAGGCGCTGGGCGTTGCGTGCACACTCTGGCATGATAATTTGAAAATGAGCGCTGCTGAGAGCCGTTTCAAGCTCGCCACGACCTAGCACCCAAAGTCAGTTCCAGGGAGGCAGCAGCCGTCAACCCGGTGACATCGTGGCATCTGACCAACAGAAGTACTGGACCAGTACAAGCCCTCTGACATCTACAATGTGGACGAGACTGGGTTATTCTACGAGGTTCTTTTATTGAGTTCATCTGTGCGGACGAAGACGCTGTGCACAAGGAGATTACTGACAAGGCCATCATACGTAACATGCGTGAAGCTGACGACGCAGAGGACGACCAAGAACCAAAGCATCAAGATGATCCTGCAAGATGTGCGACACACCTTCGACACAATTTGTTCCGTCTTTCAAGAAGCACAATGACGACATGGCAATCGACTACTTTTTGCAGTGTGAAGGCACAGCTGCCAAGTTGCTGCAAGGTGAGACTTGGCAAAGTAAGCTTGCAGACTTTTGGCAATATATTTGTTTTCCAAGCCCTTTCCATGTCTTTATTGTGTCATTCACACACCAAGGAAATTCCAGCGAAAGTGAAACTTTTTGCATTCCCTGGCAATTTCGCTATTGGGGGTTTCGACTGCAAATAATTCAACTTTTTATGCAAACAGGTAATGTCACAGATGGATTTTACACCGAAAGGGCAGTGAAATGCTTTCGAATTATTAGGCAAAAAAATTCAATGAGAACAAGATGTTTTGTTGAAAATGAGAGTTAGCAACTAAAGATGGTTTCATGCCTTGTCAACAGTATCTTCACATCAGTGGTACAAGGTGAAATCTGCGAAGCTTTTGCATCTACTTCATCGCCGCATCTGATAGTGTCGCCTGCAGTGGGATGACACTATCATGAAAGAGCAAGGAGAGAGAAGAAATGTTTTGTCTGCCTCGCCCTTTAATGTAGCATTAAACCTGCGGGAAGACAGCACACATGAAGCCTTGGCCATCTTAACCTTGTGTATTACGTACACATTACATAGAAGTATGGGTGTGCAGGTCGCATCTGCGCTCCTATGGGCTGACATCCATGTGCCACCACGGCACACTAGGACAGGACGCGCGTGCTCGCAAGTGTTAATTATGCATCAATGGAGCATCTGTACGTTTGCTAAAGAAAAAAAAAGGGTTTCTGTATATTGAATGATGTGCAAATGCGTCGTGCCCTCGTGCACATGGCGATGACATGTAGGCTCTTGCTACAAATAAACACTATGGTTGCTAGTCTGTACTCGTGTAATTCGCACACTCCTGTCACCTCCAAAAGCGCCGTTTCCTCACCCAAAAAATGCCACGCCTCCACTCCTGCAGCATCATCTGGACAAACCTCACCTTGCCGTCAGCTGTGAGGCACAGGGTGTGCATGCCGCCAGCCACGACATCCACCACATCCTTCAAGTCGGCGACCAGAGCGGGCCGTGCCAACTCCATGACATCGGGCCCCAAACCGAGTTGGCCGACATCGCCTTGGCCAACGGTGTAGACGTTTCCAGGGCTACTACGGCGTTGCACGGACAATTCCCCTACAAAAGATTTACGCAATTATCTCACGAGGTTCCTTCGGTCCAGCCACAGTTTACGCTTTTAATCTTCTTCCACATAAGCTCCACTAACCAACTGAAACATTTCTGCTAACATGTTCTGCACTCGGTGAAAGTTGCGTAGATTAAGCTATCCTTCACTATGCTCTTCCTCCATTCCGTCAAGTTAAGCACCGTGCCCCCCTTTGGTTGATGAACACCCTAGGCTTCTCAAGAATGATCATGGATGATCACGAAAGCTCAGCGACCGCTTCTGTCAAGGGGTGACGCTGTGGTCTACTTTGTGGAGCCAAGGTGTAGTGCCGAGTGAAGGAACATTCTAGAATCTGGGGAGGGGGGCTAACCTTATTTCTTCACATCAGCAAACACTGTTCAATGCAATGCCTTCAGATAATGGCGATGATGGCAGGACTGTCGTCCTGAGGCCAATACGTATTAGCATAAAATGAAAATACCTTGTGTTTACTAGCCTATAAACTTTCCAAGTGTCTTACGTATAAGAAGCCCCCGCAGTTTCTGTAATATTGAAAGTGCGGGTCAGTATTCCTTCAAAAGCAGGTAATATGTACTACGCTTTGATGGGACGTGAAATAAAGCAATGTAAGCCCATGTCAGGAAAAAGTCACTGGCAACTACGCTGTCATAGCAGGCAGATTCACTTTTATAGAAAAGGTGCGTGCATGCACAAATGCATTGGCCCACCGGGTGCAGACCATGCAGCGGAAATTGAAGAAATACGTGCTTATTGTAACACAAAGAATTGATGTTCAGTGCTGAGAAGAGCCACAGGTGCATCGCTGATACAAGTGTGTATTTTTTACATTATATGCATCCATTAACTTGCAAGGCAAGGCAACTTTGCTTCTGCCGTATATGTGGTTGTTAGGATGATTTGACACATATGAAGGAACCATAATGCAGAGGAAAAGGTAAAGCTGTCTTACTCTTGACACAAAACTCGTGCTCCCGTGCCCGCATTAACTCCTTCGGGCACCAATTCTTTTCACTAACCCTTTCAGGGTTATTGGAAAGTAACCTTTTCAGGGTTACTGACATAAATATACAGCTCCGCAAATAAGTCCAAAATGGTCGATGCCATATATTTACGGCGCCGTCTGTATGTTTAAAAAGCGTGCCAATTTTGTTACTTTTTCTTTTCTGTCATGTGCTGCCACAATGTGGGAATACAGGGAATTTTTTTTGCACGCCTCGCTCTCTCGGTTTTCGTTGCGTGGTTTGTTTTTGAGCTAGTTTGCTCCAGCACGTCTATATACTACTGCGCGCACGGGCAGGCGGCTGTTTAGGCTTTGTTCCGCGGGCGGTTTCGGCTTCTTGTGATTGCATTACTGATGGCCGTCTCGTTACTAATCGCTCAAAGGACGACCACTTGTTTCTCACTCGGGCACACAACCACACAGTTTTCTTGAGCGCGCGCACCTACACAGTTCTATTATGCTGTGGACATACATATTAGTGTTAGAGCAGGAACACTTAAGACTATCAAATTTTTAATTCATTTAAGTTTATTTACTTTTTTATTGTCATTCATGAATGAAGAGTACATATATACCAAAACAATATTTTTCTCGCTTTACGGTCACCCTAGAAAAATTACGGTAAATTTTTTTCAACATAGGTCCCTAGAAGAATTGGAATCTGCAATAAAAAAATCTACCCCGAGCAGCACATATGGCAAAAAAAGACAGACCCTTAAAGGGTTAGTATCTTCACATTTCTTGCGTTGCCATAACCACAAAAAGCCCACAGCTTCTGAATGGATTAGGAATCTTGAATTCTTCAGCCACATTTGCTAAGCTTACAGTTTGCAGGGTGTCTAACAAGTTATCACTTCCAGGTTCCCCGAGTTTTTCAGGTTCGCTTGAGTGCCTTTGCAAAATTCCCTGTATGACACAGAACTTTGTTTTATATCAAGGCAGGCTGACACCATGACGCCCGATGCTGTCGCTCTAGTAAGCGTGCTAGGAAATTGAGAAACGGCTTAATCCAGTTTACATAGTAAGGAGCAGCATTCATTTTATTCAAAAAGAAATCAGGCCCTAGGGAGGGGTTAGTAAAATGCACAGAAGATAAAATAGCTTTGAAAAAGAAAAGGTAAAACTTAATGCAAATCGAGTCGAACATTCTCTAATAAGAACAAAATGAGATGCACACAGAAACAAATATTTTCTAATATCCCATTCAGTCACAAATAGTGATTGACTGTCAATAAATATGTGAAGCATAGATGGTGCTTGAGACTTCACTGAAAGCAAATGAAGGTGGCAGAATGACTGAGCATTTTATGCTGAGTCATCAGAATTAGAGTAATTATGTATTTGAATATTGTAAAGTCAGTCATGCTACATTTCTTTATAAAAACAATTAAATCCCCCGCTCGAATTCAGGAAAGAAAAAAGTATATTTCAAGGCTGCTATTAACATGCCCCACGTCAAACATCACTTGAAACAGTAGTGCCTTCACCAGGGCAGTACATGACACCGACACCACAGGCAAAGTATGGCTTAGGATGTTTCTTCCCACACAGGGTGGCTTTTGCTATGCTGAAACACATGGGCTCAAGCCAGCCAGCTTTTGCAGAGCCAAGAAAACTGGTACCTTGTACCTGTTAGCCACTTCAGGTTGTCAGCATCACCTGGTATTATCACTTGGCATCCCATTACACCATATTAAGTAGGAACCAACTAATCCAGCAACACATAGCGATGAGAGTAGTTCATTGGCCCCATAAGAAAGCAGCACATAAAGAAGATTTCAACTTATCACTTTTAGTCTCTTGATAGGAGGAGCTGAGCCAGAGGCACTTTCCTGGTCTTTTTTTCTTCTTGACGGGTGCTGCCTTCTGTGGAGCCCGAGACTCCTAACAAAGAAAACAAGCAAACAATACTCAAGTAAAACCAAGGAACAACTCATGCATAAAACTGAGTAGTCATTGCCTGAACATCTGTTGAAGGTTTAATTTGTTGCCAGCATTTGGTTAAGTGAATCTAGGAATGGTCAATAACTTCTGGGGATGTCAGGTTCAGCAGATGCCAACTGGCTACTACTACCCGTGCCACAACCAAGGTTTATGCAATTCAGGACCTGGGACATTAGGCTCTTTCATGCCATTATATTTAATGCTACAGCTAAAACTGCATTTTAGCTGCATGTTAAATTATATTAGACGCCACATTTATAATTGCTGCAGTGAATACTATGACAATTGTAATGTCAAAAAAAGTTTGTAGGCAACATTTTAAGAAATGTCACTAATAAAATTAAGGTTATACAATTTCACATTACTTATTAGGGGACCATATTAAGGGGCCTTGACCAAATTTAGCGTGTGTTGATACCACCCTGGAGGTACCTAATCCGCCCAATTCTGGGGAGTCCGTAAGTTGGCAAGCTAGACAAGTCACATCTACAATACCGATGAAACAGCTTTTATGACTGCAGTCAAATAATGCGCTAGCCAAAACAAGGTTCAAAGACAACTGACCATTAACAAAAATGTTCTGTGCATGAGCAAGAAATATTTTCCAACCCAAACATGCTTAAGGTTGTTAATTTTGTCGTACATGGTCGACACATGCCTGTCGGAGCTAATGCAAGGAAGAGCCATCTCTGTGGCAGCATTGAGTTTTGAACTGTTCCTCCTCTCTCTCTCCTTTTTAAAATTTTTATTGTGCTGGACACGCTGCGTGGCTGAAAGCTAAGTTCCTCCTCCTTGATGGGTGCTGCATGCGGAGCGAGTTGTGGCCTGCGGCCCAAGCCCTAGCAAGGGGCACTAGAGGGCTCCACCCCATAGAGAGGAAGCCAGAGGAGCCGCCCAGTGAACGTGCTTAGATGCAGCTACCCAGAGTGATGAAGGGATGGAGGTCAGATTCAGTAGAGTGACCGTGGGCACAAGAGTGGTGACACATGCATGTTTGAGTCGGTCAGCAGCCACGACATCTTCGCGACTGTTAATGTCCGGTGTGAACGTCTTAGGCGTGGAGTAACGGAATTTTCCATGGTAGGCCTGGATGAGAGGTGAACACACGTGGTCACGCCGAACGAAGACATGGCAGCAGGAATCCATAGCCTGGCTGACAAATACACACCGGTGGTGTCAGTCAGCAGGCATTACAGGAGCAAGGTCACGGAGCATGGTGTGCAGCTCTCAGATGTAGGTGGAAGCATCATGGGTGCAAGGTGGCAACGATGGTACGAAGAATTCTCCAGGAAGGCGCAGGGGAACACTGTAGCCGAGTTCGGCCAAAGAGCAACCTAGGTCATCCTTCAGTGCTGATCACATGCCCCGAAGGCTGAAGGAAAGGTGGACAAGGCAACGTTCATGGCTGATAAGTGGTGAGGGCAGCCTTCAGTTGTCAAAGTTGTTCCACCTAGCCATTCGCGCAAGTATGGTAGGCGGTCATATGGATGTGTTGAACGCCCAGGATGTTGGCAAGCACGGTGAATAGGGCTGATTAAAACCGGCGGCTTCGGTTGGTGGTGATGACAGAAGGGAATCTGAAACGCGACACCCAGCTGCTCACGAAAGGTGTAGCAACTGTCTCTGCCATAGTGTATAATGGGAAATGCTTCTGGCCATCGTATGAAGCAGCGATCCACACAGATGAGCAGGTAACAGGCACTACGTGATGACCGGAGAGGGCCAACTGTGTTGAGGTGGATGTGGGAAAACCTTGCGTCTGGAGGCCGCATGGGAATTAGACGTGACAGTATGGTGGTGAACTTTAACATGCTGGCATTGAAGGCAGGTTTACACCCAGCGATGGGCGTCTGCGTTGATGTTAGGCTAGGCTAATAGAAGCGAGTGGCGACTAACTTCTGTGTCGCACGAATTTTAGGGTGGGTCATGTTATGCAGTTGACCAGAATTGCACAATGAAAAGCCAAGGGCACGAAGGGGCAAGGAACACGAGTGGATGTCTCAAATTATCAACAAGGAAGAAGCGGGCACTCAGCGAACAACAGGGACGTGGATGACGAATGAAGGCAATGCAGTTCAGGGTCATTGCGCTTGGCAGCTGCTAACTCCTCCATGTTTACTGGTGGTTGGGCCGCCATGGCATAGACACGGGAGAGTGCATCAGGGGCAGCATTTTCCGGCCCATGCACGTGATGGAGATCCACTGTGAATTCGGAGATACAGCACAGTTGGTGGATCTCCCATGCAGTGTAGTTGCCGAGATTCCGATGGATGCAAACGTAAGGAATTTATGGTCTGTGACAACTTGAAAGTCCCAGCCTTCCAGAAAGTGACGAAAATGCTTGATGGCGAGGTACACCGCAAGGAGCTCTCGACCAAATGTGCTGTATTTAGCTTCAGGTGGCACCAGTTCTTGCGAAGAATAACTAAGAGCTTGCCAACCAGACACAGGTGCTCGAGAACTGCGCAGACTGCCATGCTCGATGCACCGGCGATGAGACAAATGGGGGCATCAGGAACAGAATGTATGAGCATGGTGACGTCTACCAGCACCTTCTTGGCGCTAGTGAAGGCTGACGCAGCGTCCTCAGTTCACTGAAGTGGCTGAAGCAGATCTTTCTTGATAGCCAAGGTCAGAGGCTTCAGGAAATCAAAACACTTCGGAAGAAAGCGGGGATGAAAGTTCAATAGGCCCAGGAAATTGAGTCTTTTTAGTAAAGTCGGGGGTGGAAAGTTTTGAATTGCCTTCACTTTGCTGGCGAGAGGCCGGATACTTTGTGGGGTGACAAGGTGGCCTAAGAACTTGATGGTAGCGATGCTGAAGAGGCACTTGTTTCGATTAATGACGAGACCGTGACCATCAAGCCAATGGAAAAGGGCGCGCAGGTGAGCTTCACGCTCGGGGCCGAATGAGCTTGCAACGAGGAGAGCATCAAGGTAGGCAAACACAAAGTCATGACCTCATAGGACTTCGTTGATAGTGCGCTGATACGTCTGTGCAGCGTTGCGCAATCCAAAAGGCATCCTCACGTACTCGAAGAGGCCGAAAGGGGTGGTAATGACCATCTTCAGGATGTCAGCGGATTCCACAGTAATTTGATAAGCTTTCACTAAGTCAATTTTAGAGAAGATTGTGCACTTAGCCAAATTCGATGTGAAGTCTTGTATGTGAGGACATGGATAGCGGTCTGGTAAGGTGTGGGCGTTCAGAGCGCGGTAATCCCCACATGGTCTCCAGCTGCCAGGATCTTTCTTTGGCACCATGTGGATTGGTGATGCGCAGTTGCTTGAGAAAGGTCGCAGAATGCAAAGTTCAAGCATATGCTCAAACTTGCAGTGAGCGATGGCGAGGCTGTCTCCAGGCAGTCGGCGGGGCCAAGTAAACACGGGAGGTCCAGTAGTCATGATGTGGTAAGTGATCGAGTGCTTCACCAGCGACTCTAATATGCGGCTTCGTAAGCGTGGGAAAATCAGTGAGCACTTTTGTGTACGGCGAAGCGGGTGTGAAAGCTCGAAGCCCCGTCAGTGAGTGAATCGGTGGGGAGGCATGTGCCGAGATCCACGAGGTGATGAACATGCGTGTCTACTGCAAACTGAGGAAATCAGTGCTGAGAACGGCTTGTGAGACATCAGCGAGGACGAAAATCCAGTGAAACATACGGTGCAATCCAAGGTTAAGTGTAAGAGACCGCTGGCAATATGTGTGGCTGGCAGAGTTTATCGCTTGGAGCGGGTAGGTCTGTTCGTTGCAACGGCTGTCTGCACAAGAGGCCGGTATGACGCTAACCTGTGCTAATATGTGTCGATAAGGAGCGAGCGCCACTGAGCTTGACAGAAACACAAGAGGCCAGTATGACGCCAACCCGGGTTCCCGTGTCGACAAGGAAGCGAGCAACACTGATCTTGTCAGAAACGCAGAATAGGCGGCATGTCCTTCGACCAGTACCATTTGCTGCCGCTAGTGGATGGTCGCAGCATTATTCGACCAGGAGGTCGGATGGGTGCATTTGCGAGCAGAGGTGCCAAATACGCGGCGACACGGGCACACAGCCGAAGAAGAGGTGTCGCACCACATGTTGGATGGTTGAAGCTCCGGAGAGCGCGGGGGCGCTCTGGAGCGACTGCAGGACTGGAAGCTCGACGAAGATTGGCATGAGAAGGGCGCAAGGTCATTGAAACGTCTGACAAAGGTGTCAAGATGGCCCTCTATGTTTGTGAGAGTAGGGGCTGAGGCAGTAGCCAGAGGCAGAGTCATAATGGCGCTGAAGCTAGGGGCCTGTGAGTAGTCTGCAGCTCGGTCAGCCACTTCAGCAAGCTTGTCTAATGGCACATCACCCGCAGTCGTGAGAACAGGGACCATGTTCTGCAGGAGGCGCTGGAGGAACTACTCGCGCAGCAGGTTGTCCTGTTGAAACGCTAAGACTCAGCCAAGAAGCTGGCGCATGCGTCGAAGGAGCTGTGAGGAGCTGCTGGAGTCTGCTGTGTCCAGACTCACTTGCGGGAAATGATAGCCGCCAACGTGTTGAAGGGATGGATCAGGTCCGACCAGGTTATAACATCTGCTAAGTCCTCAGCGAGGATGCAAGGAGGACGCCGAAGTAATAACTTAGTTTGTTGACAGGTGATATGCCGAAAACGGAAGTGCACCTCGACCTGCAGGAGCCAGGTGATGGGGCTGTTGGGATGAAATGGTGGCAGGATGATGTGTAGGAACGCGGCCACCGCAGCACCGCTAGGTCGGGCGACCTCCAGGGCGTCGGCAGGATCCATGCCAAAGGGTTGGAGCTGCATGTTCTTTACTGGGTCGCCAAATCTGTTGGAGCTAATGTGAGGAAGACAGCTCCAGCAGCATTGGGATTGGAATTGTTCTTCCTCTTTGACGGGCGCTGCACTCTGAGTGAGTTGTGGCCTGCAGCCCGGACCCGAGGAGAGGGGTGCTACATGCCTTTTACTGGTTTTAGGATGACACATGAACGTCTCATCAACTTTTCTTGCAAATCACGTTAGCAACGTTCAAAAGGTAACACTTTAGTCAGGAATCTGCTTTTGTAACGGGGATATGTCTTCTTTTCTAACCAGATATTGTAATGCAGCCTCAGCACTGAAGAGGGTGCACACTATGTTGCAAGTCGTAATAGGGAGTTTGATTTTGCGTGTACACTTAAGGTTTGCACTTTTTAGTGCTTATGTTGTCCCATTACAATAATCGTCATCTGTCCTGTGGACCTTTCTTTAACGCTGTCCACCCAGTAATTCCAGGCCGTGAAAGACATGCGCGTCAACAGCGTGACATAGCATTCTCGACAGGAAAGTAGTTTTCAAGAAAGGAAACGGAAGCAAGGCAGATGATTATCGCTGTCGGGCAAGGCAAGTCTCAAAGGATGCAAACTTTTTGAAGAGTGCGCGCAAAACGCCACGTCCAGCTTGCGTTATTTTGTACTCATTTGGTGTTCTTTCGCAAGCCCGACGGGCTGCGTGCACTAACTTTGCTTAAGCAAAATCAAAAACTTCCTAGTTGCAAAAGCGGTGGACGTGCTTAGTTAATGAACAGCGAGCGCGTCTATGCTGAGAACATCAGATGCGAGAGAAAACGCAGGCAAGCAAATGAAAACTTCCACGCTTATAGCGAAACCTGAGCTGTAAGTGACACCGCAATCCCGCATAAAACCGGTAATTCATTTCTGCTCACGGAAACCACGAAAACACCTCACGCTGTCATGCACTCCGAGCCCTGGAGGCCCCACCTCCCACGCGAAACGGCCGCCGTGCAATACCGTGTCACGTGAAGTTAAAAGATACGCGCTTAGAAAACCCTAATGCTAGTAGGAAGAAAAAAAAAGAGAACACTGGGTTTTTAAATGCGAAAACCACGATATCATGAGGCTCACTGTAGTGGAGACTCGGGATTAATTTTGACCCCCTGGGGATCTTTAACGTGCACCCAAGGCACGGTACACGGCAGTGCTAGTAGCGACTAGCCAGCAACGTTCATAGTAATAACACCACGCTGTCGAAGCATGGCAAAGGTGTGCGATATAGCCGCGTTCCGGGCAAGACTTGCAAATTCTATTTTCGAACGACGAGCACAAATATTTCGACGAATCCAAAAGCAAGAACGTACGACAGCACTAACTTGACGGCCCGTGAAGTACATTTCCGCAACCGCTTGTTTTTGTCTATGCACTCACAGCATCGAAAACGCTTGTGCGACGCTAGCATCGATGCCGGCGTGACCACCAGAAAGCACACCACGCGTCTTTCCTTTTAGGCCGCGTGGTAACAAAAAATCACTTACCTGGGGCTTTCGTCGAGGCATTTCAAAGCTTGGAAATTGAAGACGATACCCCTTACGCTCCACGCCGGTTTACTTCTCAATATGTGTAACCACGCAAGCACAGAACAGACACAACTTCAAGCATAGACTTCAGGCAGCTTAATCGTAGAATAAGGCTTAATAATGGAACAGGCAGCGGATTTCTCCCTGTGCTGGCAGGCCACGTGGCAAGCAGCGCTGTCGATGACGATGCAACCATTCAAGAAAGGCCGGCGCTGGGTGCACGCGCGTAAAACCCCTCAATTTTTCAAAAGTAGCGCCATTCTTACATCATTCCGCCACCCCACTCAACCTGGCGCTTGCTCCTCCACGCTTTCTGTCGATGGATGGATGGATGATGGATGATTGTGGCTCAACCTTTTGAATCGGGCGGCGGCGACGCGCGCCACCTAGCCTTTTGCGCCAGCCTCTTCCGCTCCCCCCATTGGCCAATATGTGTCACATGGAAGCATGCGCCGCGCTTTTGTATATGTTTTTTTTTCCAGCGCGCTCCGACCTCCATTGTTGGGCCCGCGCGACGAAAGTACGGCAGGCGGGCTGACGGATTGCGTTAGCGTAATGAATGTGTTAGGGCCGAGAACTTAATTGCGATGCCGTGCTGCTGTGCCTTCGGTTGCCGCAACAGACACAGCGAGAGCAAAAAGCTTGCTTTGCCATCCGGCGGGCGCAACGCAAACAAGAAAAGTGTGGGTGGTAGGGGCTCTTGCATTGCCCAGGGGGCGCTGCGAAGAAGGTGCTAAAAAGCGCTTTCTGTGCTAAATTGAGTCGTACCAGGACTCTGGTCGCACTAAGATCGGTCGTGTGCTCCGGAAAGCACGTTGACCCGCCACTTTCGGTTGTGTTGTTTCTCGGCATGCAGCGAATATCGGGCGCCGAAGATTTTTTCAGGGGTGGCACGCTGCGTAAAGGCAAGAAATTATGCAGTGCCGAATACGTGTACGCCGTTCAAGAATTAGGCGGCGAAGTTTTAGCACCGTGTCAATCGCAAGTGAAGCGAGTCGCGTACGTGGAACTTCAGGTAAGGTTTGCACGCTAGCTGCTAGATTCAGGCGCATAAATGCGAGGAAATGCTTGCTATAAATGAATCCACAGCAGCGATAAGAAGGCATCATGTGTACGGAACTGCTCGAGCACACGACGGTACGCGCCCCGATGTACGAACTGCTCGAGCGCACGATCGTACGCGCCGCGACGGCAGCGGCCTTTCGACATGCCGCGAAACGGCGGGCCTCCTGCAATCTTTGTTGACTGCATGCCGCTAAACAAGTAGTTATGCCTGCGTTGTAGTAGCGGCCATATCTGTCCCTTTTAGTAACTGGTAATAACTGATGCAATGTATATGAGCTCGTACGTACGTGCGAATCGCGCTGCAGCGCGAGCTCGTGCGCTGCTCGCTTGATGTAGGTTTTAATAAAAGCGCTCGAACATCGATGTGCTGCAATCAATACTGCCTTGCTGCGCTGCCTCAACGTGCTGGCTTGAGATCAAGGATGAGCGCATTTAACTCTCTTAAGCTGTGCTGCTCGTAGTGGAGTAGTGAATTGTCATCGAATGAGCCCGACCATTTGTGCTCATTTGCACACACCTAATCACTTCACCACTTCGCATCGGTCGAATTGTTAATTGTCGCTCTGGCCGGGTCTCGAATCGTGAATTACCAGCCATGCCTGCTGCTATGTCGGTCTGCTGTTGGGAGTGTAGGTGCAAAAGACCGAACTTTAGAAAGCAGATAATCAAGCAAGCTTCAAGACAGGCGAAGCAGTCATCATGGCGCGAAGTTTCGCTTACTCAGCGCGACGAACTGCAGTTATGCAGCGCGCCCGACGCTCCACTTCGTGAGGCCTTGAAGGAAAACGGTAGAACCTGATGTTGGGAATTCAGGCCTTCTTGTTCATGGCAGCCCACGACGCAGAAGTAATGGCGGTGTAGCCTTTTCGAGGCTGGGCTAGTTCTCTCCGGATCGGCGTCACCGATTCCTTCTGCTGCTAGCATTACGTCCCACTGCACACGGAGAGTCCGTTTCCGTTAAACTATAGGCTGCGGCGAGCGCGCAGCGTGGTCTGTGTGAAGTGACGAGCCTTTTCGCACTCGCAACAGGGCAGAAAAAAGTGCGAATCGACGCAAAACTCGGCCTAGAAACGTGCTTCGCCACAGCCAGGGTTCAATACGACCCAAGCTGGTACGACCCAGATGTCGTTTCCCGCGCCGCCACCAGGTGCCGCTACTATACCTCAAACTCCAGCGCAAGACGCCCATTCACAGGATCGGGCGGGTCGACTTCGAGGAAGTGGCAAAGCACGCACGGCTTTGTGTAGTGCCACGGCTCCTCATAACCTCTTTTGAGCCTAGTTGACGCCATCCGCTTCCTATAAAGTGTATGTGTTCATGCTGTGCTCGTTTCTAAGCGCGTTGATTTCACTTTTTTTTTTCTTTCGAATGTGCTATCTTTGTTTCATTCGTCTTGCGGTGAAAGTACACGCATCTGCAGCTAGCCTGTGACATAGAAGCGACTTTATTCATGGTGTGTTTTGAGCTCCACCAGAAGTTAGCACATTCTCGACGCTTTTGCAAGGCTCACCATCACTTATGGAAGCTGTATTTTATCTTCGTATGTACGCCCGCATGTATTGATTTGGCTTGTGGTGATTAACGTTTTTAACGTCCCGAAGCGACTAAAGCTACGATGGAGGTCGTAGTGGATGGCTCCGGATAAATTTATTTAGGTCTCCAGGGGATGTTTAACGTGCACTTTGATCGTAGAGTCGTACGTGGGCAGGTAAATTCCTCATTGGCGTTTCATTATTCCCGCGCGGGCGCGCTAGCGCTAAGTTGGTGCCTCAGCGCGATTGTAGTTCTTCAATAGAGCTTATTTACTAGTTGTAAGAACGTGTCATATCTTCGTATTATTGACGGCGCCTCCAGGGCATCAAAGCTGTAACGGGAACACCAAAGCTAGAACAAGGGCTGGATATGGGGCTCGCCGAAGCCTGTGCATGCCAAGGAGGTATGCGAACACTCCCTGCGCCGCCTGCTATATTGTAATGTCACGTGCTCTTCAGAGGCCTCCGTTAGCCGTTACATGTGCCCTCCTGATGCAGTAGTTGTAAAAACAAAAAAGAATCTATCGTCACGGTTACCAAAGCACCCCGCAATGAAAAAGCGGCGCTGTTGCCAGGCATTGCTGACCGCAAACAGTCGGAATCTCTCACGCACCGGCCGAACAGATGTATCCTGCAGGTACGTAAATGAACCTACGAAACCACGTCCATACTTTCACGCTGCCAAAACCTGAAACTTTGGTAATTATGCGTGTATTTCAGCAACACGAACTCTCAACGTGCGCGCTCCATGCTCCTCAATATCAACTGAAAAGGCGTGTAAGCAACTCAAAGGATGTGATTGAAATTTTGGGTGAGCAAGATGGTGCTTCACAAGCCAATTTTGCCTTTTCAGTTGATATTGAGGAGCTCTTTTATTCCATTCCCCAGCCAGAGTTGTTAGACGCAGTAAAAGAGCGGATTGAAAACTGGGGGGCTGTCCAGTTCCAAAATAGTAGCGGGGTTTCCGTAAACGACTTTGTAGCATTAGTTGAGTGCTACCTCTCTTCCACCTACATTTGTTTTAACGACAAGCTGTTCGTGCAAAAAGATGGTATTTGCATAGGCTCCTGCATAGCTCCTATACTTAGTGAAATTTTTGTAGGCCAATTTGACAAGCGCGTGGCAGCGTGCATAAAACAGGATAAACGTGTTGTGAGGTGTTTTAGATATGTTGATGATTTTATTGTGTTTGTGAATGTTGAAAATGACAGCGACAAACCACAGGTTGTAAAAAGTGTTTTAGAAAATTTCGGTGATTGTTCTGACAAATTAAGGTTCACGCATGAAGTGCCGATGAACGGATGTCTCCAATTCCTCGAGCTGTGTTTGCACTTTGGCACAGGGCACATCTGCTGGTCGTATCAGCCTCGCACAAAAAAGGAAATTCTAGCATATAATTCGGCTCACTCGAAATTGGTTAAGAGGGGCATTGCAAAAAATTGCCTGCGTGGTGCTCTCGAAAAGTCCTGCCACCATAAGATTGAGGTTAGCTTGCAGATGCAAGTGCTCCGGTTGCAGAACGCCGGTTTTCCGGAAGAAATCGCGACGGCTGTGGCGGAATGCCTCCTGAAAGAAATCAGAGCAGGTGGACGCCCTGGCGTAGCAGCAGAAAAAAGCTGCAAGAAGCTGAAACGTACAGCTATTCCGTACGTGCACCAGCTATCGCACCGGCTGAGAAAAGTTGGTGAAAAGTGCGGCGTGGACGTGATGTTCACTGCCCCCGAAAAGCTGGTGCGCATGTGCAAAGCCGTAAACGAGAAGCATAAACCGGTCTGCGCCAAAAAACATGAATGCAAGTTTGTACCCTGCATGGTTGGGGTCGTATACCGCATACCTCTCTCATGCGGTAGATGCTACGTGGGGCAGACTGGACGCTGCCTAAATGAACGGCTACGAGAGCACCGAACGCTGGTAGATTCACTAGCGGGGGGCGGCCATTTGGCCATGCACTGTAAGCGATGCGGGTGCGTGCCTGCGTTTGACGCCACGTGTGTGCTTGGTAGGGGAGGCACAAGGTGGGGGCGCGAGATTTGTGAGGCTTATCACATAGACAGGGAGGGTGATAAATGTGTCAGCACGGCATCACTTGCCTTGTCCAGAAAAGAAAAAATGTACTTACAGAACAGTCTGCCACATTTTGATTAGAATGAGTTTGTATTATTTTAACACTGTGTGCGCATGCACCAACGAAATGTATATATGTACCTTCTCTTGCTGTAAAAAACCAGTTGATGTTTAGCGCTCGTCCTGTCGTCTTCTCTGTCTTTGTCCCTGCTTATTGCGCTAGTCTTTCGAATAATGTTGGTAAAGCTACGCCTCCTAAACAAGCAATCGAATTAGTTTGGGTCCCGGCTCACTCCTTAGTTGAGGGCAATGAATATGCTCATCAACAGGCCCGAGCGCTAAACTCCCGGGCCAACGAGGAGGAGGCAAGGGGATGGCAACCCATCACAAATTACAGAGATATAGTCAGATATTACAGGGACGGCAGGAAGACATTCCCGCACCCCCACCATTCCTTGACCAGAGCCGAACAAACAATATACAGGCAAATCCAGGCAGGATCCTTTCCCCACCACTGCCTCCAGAACAAAATGTACCCAGAGAGATATAAGAACACATGTCCTCACGCGCAATGCATTAGGCACCCTTCGGCACGTCATAGGAGAGTGCAATTTTTCCATAGACCACCCCCCACCTATACCCATAACTAACCCCCCTGCTATCCCCACTCTTTCCGAGCGATGGGAGATCATGCTGTCCAGCCCCGCCCTGGAAGACCAGCTCCAACTGATCCACAAAGGCCAGGCGGCTCTGGAAGCATATGGAGCCCGCGAAGAGGGAGCCACCCCATCAGACGCTTAACGCGTTTCAGTTCATAATGCACCAGTAAAGTTGTTTCTCTCTCTCTCTTGTATCTTTTACTTGAAAAAGAGCATAAATGGCAATGTGGAACGGCGCAGGAAAATTCATATCTCAAGGCTAAACAAACACTTCTGAGTTCGCCTGTTCTGACGTATTTCGATCCCAACCAACCAGTGCGTTTGGAATGCGATGCGTCACCTTCGGGTTTAGGTGCCGTAATCTCGCACCGAATTGGAAAATTGGATAAGGCCATTGCCTTCCGTTCACGCACGTTAACACACGCCGAAAAGAATTATGCTCAGCTCGAGAAGGAAGTGCTCGCACTGGTATTCGGAGTAACAAAGTTTCGAGACTACCTGCTGAGCCGCGAGTTTATATTGGTCACGGACCACCAACCACTGGTGGGACTTCTACGAGAAGATCGACCTGTGCCCCCAATGGCGTCGGCACGTATTCAGAGATGGGCTCAGTTTCTAAGCCAATATAGCTAGCGCATAGAGTACAAGGCTGGCAAGGAAAACGCCAACGCGGACGCACTCAGCCGCTTGCCCGTGCCGATAACAGACGTTTGTCGATCGGGCACCTTACCAGAATACGTGTTGTCTTCAGAAACCTTTGAAAGCTCGTTCGTGCCAGCGGATGCCACACGGGCGCTGACGAACGGAGATGAAAACCTTAGCGTTGTGCAGCACTTTGTACTGAATGGATGGCCTAAACGCTTGTCACCGTGTCACAATCACCTTCAACCTTATTTTTGCAGAAGACTGGAGCTGTCAAGCGTTGAAGGCCTGCTCTACTGGGGTCATCGCATCGTCGTACCCCGCAAAGCGCGAGTCTCCATGCTCGCTGAGCTACATCGGTCACACCAGGGTGCATCTGCGATGAAAAGACTGGTTTGGACGCTGTTCTGGTGGCCTGGGTTGGATGGTGAGATCGAAAGCTCAGCCAATGCCCCATCGAGAGGTTCCTATCTGTTGGCCAGAAACGGGAACCAAATGGTCAAGGCTTCACATTGATTACGCCGGACCGATAGAGGGACGTATGCTGTTGATAGTCGTCGACTCGCTTACTAAATGGATTGAGGCACTTCCCGTCAAGTCGGCGACCACAGAATTCACAATTGCGTGGCTTCGAGAATTGTTTGCGCGTTTTGGCTTGCCGCAAACAGTTGTATCAGATAACGGGCCTCAGTTTGCAAGTCAGCAGTTTTCCCAGTTCATGACTGTCAACAACATAACTCATCTACGTAGTGCGCCGTACCACCTACAATCTAATGGTCTCGCAGAGCGTGCGGTCCGCACAATAAAGGATGGCCTTCTTAAGCACTCAATGGTGAACGATCTCGAAACAAAACTAGCGCGAGTGCTCCTAGGCTATCGACGTACCCCACTACCGTGCGGCAAGTCTCCTTCAGAGACGCTGCTGAACTACCAAATTCGTTCGCGCTTGGATACTTGCGTCCCTTCTCTACCTCGAGGTTACTCGCGGCCTCCCAGATTCCAGTCCGGCGACCAGGTGTGGGTGCGCAACTTTGGCCAAGGGAAGCGTTGGCGTCCAGGCATCGTCAAGAGCATCGAGGGTTCACGCCTTGTAACGGTCGAGACTCCAGATGGCCTAGCCAGACGTCACTTCAGCCAAATTTTCCGTCGTGTGCCTGTGTCACCCGTGACCCCAAAAGCAGAGGCTCCCGACTCGCTTCAACCCAGCCCGGACAGCCAGAATCGGCCCACGTCAACGCCAGAAGCCCGGTGCAGCCTGGCCACTCCAGAAGCAAGTGGCGCTGCGCCTGTTCCTTCGACAACACCTCCAACGTCACTCCCAGTCGAACAGGCTCTCTCTCCCCCAAGTTCGCCGGTCTTACGGAGGTCTACCCGACAACGAAGACCCGTGCAAAGACTGCAGTTTTAAAAGAAAGGGAGAAGTGATATGAAGTGCTGTGCCACACATGTCAAACATGATTCGTTCTTCTTATGTTCCGTCATGGGCAAGCAGCCTATATGTCTAGTTTGCTGTCACTGAAATAAAACAGTGCGGTACGTGCTCTTGGATCATCTCCGTCACTCTGCCACCCGCTACAACAATATCTTGGTGGTGAAGCAGCGCACTGACAAAGACAAGGCGTAGACACACAAGAATACACGACACTCGCTGTAAGGTATGATGAATAATCACCAACTAGCTCGGCTTTCTACATTATTACCGAAATAGATTATTTACTTGTAATGTGAAACAATGTCGCAATACAAATGTCACCTTTTCATATGAAAGCATGCAGTGATTCATGCATGTGTGCTTTTTCAATCCAGCGAGTCCACAAAGGCAGTCCTGTCAGAATAACTTATTCTTATTTGAGAATAAACCAAAGTTATTGTTGAAATGTTCTTTCGCATAATCATTTGAACGACTGAGATACTCTTGTACTTATGCCTTAACCAGAGATAGCTAGTTGGTCAGCACTTGGTCAGGCAATGGCCTGGCCAACTACAGTACCACTTCGCCAGAAATCAACGGTGTTTTTCAATTACACCTTATTGTACAAGATGTTGTGTAGAGCAAGTAGAGCAGCACACAATTAATTAAATGACCGACAGTCACTGAACAAGAAAATCTGCCTGGAGTCAACGTTTGGTCAACGGGACTTGCCTTCTTTAGGCCAACAACTTATTTCCACATAGCTCATTGCTCGCAAGGGTCAAGGAGAATAAGCACGTGCGTAAGAGCAAAATGAAGGCCATAGACAGGGGAAGTGGAAAGCTTTGACGGCAAGGATTAGTTTGCGATAGTAAAAGGGGTGTGCTAAGGGTTCTCCCAAGCGGGGTGACGAAAACAACCCACAGAACTTCGAATGAACCAGTACACACACACACACACACACACACACACACACACACACACACACACACACACACACACACACACACACACACACACACACACGCACGCACGCACACACACACACACACACACACACACACACACACATGCATATATATGTATATATTTACACAAGTAGGCGTCGATCTACTGTGTCAGCCCTTTAGGTAAACCTTCTAATTAAGGTAAGGCTTGCGCTATCAGCTCTGTGGACTGCTGAAAGTATCTCAAAATAAGTATCTGAAAGTATCTGAAAGTATAATCATTTCACGTGATGTCCTGGCCATGACAAAATATAATCTGAAGCTCCTACTGTTCCACTTGCCCTTTGTATTTACTATGATATAGCGTTACCTGAAAACACATCTTTTTAGATGGACAGCTTTTAAACTTGCAGAGCCTTTGATCACATTAACATACTCGGGCTTCTTAAGGACTATGTCAATTTTATGAGCTTTTCGTCAATGGGTAACTGTTCTAAGACCTGTGGTGTACGAAATTGATTTATCTTCCGATTGTGCTTACTTGTGCAACATCTCCCAATACTACACATGATTTAATATTTAGTACAACAGCAGTTATAGTGGCTTAAGGATGAGTGTATTGACTGATGGAACTACCCACATGAAGATATTTCACTTTTAGTACTCTTAAGAGCTCATCATTTGAATTCTTGAAACATTCAAATGTGGTCAAATACACTGGGTTACAATTATTATTGGATTGTGCCTGCATTGAAAAGAAAAAAATGAAACTGCTGCCCTGTGGCGTATGGAACACTTGGCTTATAAACAAAGTCGTGAACTCAAACCCTAGCAGGAACACGTATTTAGTTTTTTCTACAACAATGGTTTTTTTTGTAGATAATTTCTGATCACTAACTCAGCCATGCTAGCACCTATGAGTGGCTCTCTGATGGCTAAATTAATATGTGGTACGTTATATTTTAAGCTTGTTTTTTAACTAGTATATGCACTTGAACTGATTTACTTATGGTTGTGCAGCTTTGCTAAGGTTCACTTCTTTATGCATTTGATAAGCGTTTCATGGGTTCACGGCAACTCTATCTTTAATAATCAGTATGTTGTGGCAATCTAAATGTACCAAGAACTATAATCTCGCACTCATTTCTCTCCTTTCAAGTTGAAAAAGAAACACGAAAGAAAGAACCATGCTCACTAATGAAAATGTTTTGCCTTTAGTGTACATATATGACTAACCCTGTATTCCATACATACTAATACAACTAGGAAGACGTTACAGCATGAAACCCCTCTGGTTGCTTGAAAGTTCTGAGAACCGTGCAGTTGTAATTGATACCAATGTAAGTGACCTTTCCTCTGTACATGTTCTAAGTAGTACTTAATGAACAGGATCGTGGAAATAGCCCTAATGCTGATGCCATTGAGCTAATTTCTCAAAAGAGATTGCTACCTGATTTGTGTGAAGCCTGTCTGGAGCTCCTTCATATAAATTTAGGTGTATAAAAAGGGTAATATTATAAACCTGGTGATAAAGGAGACTTTGTAGAGAGAATCTGGTTCATATTTTAATGTTCGGAACAGGAGCCAGAAATATCACCGATGTCTTCTGCCATTGTTAATGATGTGTGGGCATGTCCTACACACATCACTCTTAATCTGCTACTGAGCCCCCCCCCCCCCCCAACCGCCTCCCACCTTCTTTAAATCATTGTCCAAACAGATAAAGCATGTAGGTGGCTGTGTTAAGACTTGTTATTCATTATTGCCTTTCACTGAAAGCCATGGCCCAAGCTATTAACAGTATTCCTTTGTCTAAGCAATGCAACTTTGTGTCATCAAGCTTAAATATTAAAAAGAACCCGCCGTTTCTATGCAAAAGCTAGCCAAAATTCTTCACCGAATGCGTTGCATTCTTAGACTTTTGTCGTTGCTGTCTATTTTTGGAATTGCTGACGTACATCATTTCAGGCGTGCTTTCTAGCAAGATTGGTAGACTTAGCTTTCCATCAATAGTACAAACAATACTTGCCAAGTGTGCAGCTTGTGTTCCCCTACTTGATTCTGAAATGAAATACTTGTACACATTGTGTGGGATGTTTAACACTTTCCGTGCCTTCGACGAGCTAGTTTCGTCCGTGGGTTTTTGCTAAAAATGGCCAAAGACAAGCTCAGCTTATAAGCAGTACTTCGCATTCGCTAGCAAAGCCACGGATAAGCCAAGATGTGTCTCAATGCTTACTCAGGCTTTTGATCGAAGGCATTGCATAATCTATGGGACAGCACAAGAAGATGGAAATGTATTCTTTTGAGCAGGTAAAACACGTTGCCAACTGAGGTTTCAAAAATACATTAGCCACTCCTGGTCAGAATGCAACGAATTGTGGGGTTTTACATGCCAAAACCATGATATGATTACGCGGCACACCGTAGTGGGAGATTCCGCATTAATTCTGACCACCTGTGTTTCCCTAATGTGTGCCAAATATACAATACATGGGTGTCTTTGCATTTCGCTCCCATCGGGGTAACATTGCGACATAGAAGGGGATAAAGAAGCCCTTGGTAGTACATACTGCACGAGTGTGCTTAACTGAGCTGGTGAGTGCACGTTTATAGTTGAAATTAACAGTGCTGAAGATGGGTGGAGAGAAGACGACAGACAGCGTTAGAGGGGTGAAGCCTCAAAACACCATAAATTTAATGTAGTAGCTTCTTTACAGCCACTTTCGTTTTCCAGGAGGATACTATGCCCTGATGTCACGACACAGTATATGGTCATATGGGAGCAGGACATTGCGATGTTACGACACTCGCTCTAGCTCATTCAGTCGTCCACTATGCTGCTACATTGGCCTTCCCGAGTAGCAGCACACAAGTCAACCGAGTTAGCCGGAGGCTCCAAGAGAGTGTCAAAACATCGCAAAGTCCTTCTCCCACGTGACCACATACTGTCTTGTGATGTCACTACACAGTATCCTTCTAGAAAACAAAACCGAAAGCGGCTCTAGGAAATCTATTATACTAAATCACACCACTCCAAGGCTTGTACTGTACTTTTAGAGCTTTAAAGCCTTAATTTAACGACAAAAAAGGAAATAATTGAAGATATCATGTCAGTACCTCTTCAATTGGAACTTTGCAGAAGATGCTCGGCCTAAAGTGTATTGGGTGCTTTGAATAAGCATTTATGGTCTGAGAATGTGTTGTAAATGCCACAGAAAAGTCGAAGGGGGTTAGCCCCCGGGCATAGTTTTGTTGGTAAAGTACTTTATTTGAAACACCTGAAGGAGCTAAGTAACATTTTTTTGGTGTAAATATTGGCTTGCATAGTTGTAACTGGCACAAGAATTGTTGAAGCTTGAAGCTGCATCGACTCTGTCGTGGGCACTCAAGCAGTGGGCATTCTCTCTCTGGACAAAGACCTAGAGTGAGGGGGCCAAGTAAAACTGAAAAATATTGACGTCCAGCATGAATACAAGGACATACTTTATGTTATGCACAACATACGGTATCTGTCAACAATAAGCTTGCGCACAGTCACAAAATACTGATATACCTGCTCGTGGATAGATACACATGGCTGCCTTATACATGACATTTAACATGACAGCCACCTGGCTTTGCCGAGATATGCAGTAGTGTAACAGCCATGCAAGTGTTGGCAAACTGCATGGCAAAATCTATGCAAACTATAGGGCAGGCTATTGCTTCCTGTCAAGATAGCCTGACCCAGTACAATACCAGTGCAATTTATACCTCGGTATTTCTGCTCAAAATAGACTTTTTTTACACATTGCACTTCTGCCCATGTTAACTCTCACACTGCTGCACACAAATGTTCTTTTCTTTCCCATTGCCAAATTCCTATTTCGGATACCACTACAGAAGTTTCACTAGTGAATAACCTTTCTGCCAAGCCAAAACTGCACATATTCAGCTTATCCAAGCCAAACATCCCGATTTGCTCACAAGGAACACATTTTATTCCACCTATTTCAGGCTGAGCTTGCACAGCTATGGAATTTTGGAGCTGTTTATAATTTTCAGCATTGCCATTTGTTGGGCGTGTTGGTAAACTGACTTGGAAAGCATATTTAGCGCCAGCAAACAAGGAGAGAAGGGAGACGACACCACAATGCGATAACTTCCACAACTTGATTTTCAGCAAACACACCAATTTAACCCATGCACAGTAGCGCCACCTCATTGAAATCTAAACCACCCAAAAAAGCCCTCTCCTTATCTAACCAGTCGACCGAAGGGGCACTAACACACGTATCACTATTCCGACAGATAGCCTGAGCCTCAATAATCTCTCGCACATCTTTATCTTTGTGCTTCGCAAGAACCCGACAGATCCATACACTGGCGCACAGCCGCATTCCTGACAGTGAGTCCACAGAGGACCGTATTGCTTATTTTTCACGTTTAGGCTACGTTCCCGTAATTGGTCATGAAGACACATTCCTATCTGTCTGATGTATTTTTTCCCACAGGACAGTGGGAGCTCATAAACAACTGCTTCTACGCAACCCACTGGTGCTTTACGATGATTCGTAAAGCATCCGACAGCTGGCTTACGGTACGAGTCCGTTAATCGACATATTTTTGGCAGCTTTTCTGGTGCTTTTGTATCCACCCGGCTAGCCATTTTCTTAAGACTATGTGCCGTTCTATGCAAGTAGGGCACTACCGCTACCTTCCCTCTGCGTCCCGACCGTTGATTTGTCGCGTCCCGAATTGTGCTATCTGACCCGCATCTTTTTAGCAGCCCCTCTACGACCGAAACTTGCACTGATTCCAGAAATCCTGCTGCTGATAACCTTCCCGACTGATCCGTAAGACTCGTATAAATCTTATGGTGGCAAGATTTCTTTAATGCATTTTCAAAGCATAAGTAGGCAATGCTTCTCTAGACGAGCTTCGAGTGGGCTGACCGATACGGCAACAGAGGCTTATTAGCTCTAGGTTTATACTCCCAACACGTGTGCCGTTCCATGAACTGGAGCTGAATATCTAAGAAACGCAGCGCGTTATCGGTGGGCTTCAATCGTGAGAGTAAGTGGGCTAAGGCATGCAGAAAAACTTCGTAAAACTTGCCTACTGTAAAACGTGCGTCTGGTTTGAAAAGGACAATATAGTCATCAACGTACTTGAAAACTTTAACCGCCCTGTGCTCCGACAAGGTACGGGACAGGTTTTTATGGTGAGCTAGAAAAATGTCAGTATAGGCGCCAAACATGAACCGATGCAAACCCTATTCTTTTGAATAAATATGTCGTCATTCCATGCTGCATACGTCGAGTGAAGGTAGCAACTAAGCATACCTAAAAGGCCCTGAACAGATAAACCGGCTGCATTTTGAAATAATACCACGCCATACTCGTCTATGCCTTCTTCTACGCAAGTTATTAGTTTCTTTTGAGGCAAGGAGTAGTACAAGTCCTTTATGTTAAAGGAGCAAACTGATGAGCTTTTGTCAGAATTTTCTTTCGGGAAATCTACGATTTCTGCAGAGCTTCTAACCAAAAATTGGTCATGAATGTTAAGAATTCTAAGCTTTTCTTGCAAGAAAATAGCAAACTTTTTTTGCCATGACCTTGTTTCTGAAACTATTACCCTTAATGGGCAATCTGGTTCGTGCTTCTTCGCACTAAGCATAAATCGAAGTAAAACAGTAAAACACGTGATGGGGCTAGTTGGTGCTCAGCTTTCAATAGATGAAGCGCCAATAGTGACGGCACACAGGAAGGAAACAGGAAGGCTCATGCGAGGCACCCGTACTTTGTAACATTTTCCTTGCGGGCATCGAGAGAGCGCTATCCAAGGTGTTTGACGGAGGCAAAGTGTTCAAGGTTTTTAGGTATGTTGACGATTTTTAAATTTTACTGACGGAAGGATCTCCCATGACTTACTCGCATATTGTGCAGTGCATTTTATCTGATTTCAAACAGCAAGGCACAGGCTTAGATTTTGCCTTTGCACTAGCCAAGGATAACAGTTTGCAGTTTTTAGATCTTGACATAACCATTACTGACGAAGGTTCCTGCAGGATGTTCCGACCCCGTGCCCCCAAGGAATTGTTGCCGTATGAGTCTACACATTACAAGACTGTTAAACGTGCAATTGCCACTATGTGGCTCGAGTCCGCCCTGGAAAAATTGTGCTGCTATGAGGCACAAGCTACCTTTGACGACCAGATTTTGAAGTTGAGGAAGGCTGGCTTTCCTTGCTTGGTTTTAAGTGCAGTTTCGGAGGCGTTATTGAAAATTGTTAAAAAAGAACGAAAACGAAGTGAAGAAGGTCAATCAGTCGAAAAGAAAGCTAAACCAGTGGTGCTACCACATTCTCATAAAGTGGCGCATAATCTCAAACACGTCGCCGAGAAATACAAAATCCCTGTGGTTTTTTCCGCACCCCGAAAACTTGCTACTCTGTGCCGCTTGATTGGTTAGGATAACTCTAAGAAAGTAGGGTGTTCTATTAAACATACGAACCATTTTGTTAAGTGTGAAGAAGGGGTCGTATACCGCATACCGCTGAAGTGTGGGAAAGAGTATATCGGCAAAAGTGGCCGATGTATTAATGAACGCCTGCGGGAACATAAGCTTTCAGTGAAAAATGGATATGGTTGAAACCCGCCGCGGTTGCTCAATGGCTATGGTGTTAGGCTGCTGAGCACGAGGTCGCGGGATCGGATCCTGGCCACGGCGGCCGCATTTCGACGGGGGCGAAATGCGAGAACACCCGTGTACTTAGATTTAGGTGCACGTTAAAGAACCCCAGGTTGTCGAAATTTCCGGAGTCCTCCACTACGGCGTGCCTCATAGTCAGAAAGTGGTTTTGGCACGTAAAACCCCATAATTTAATTTTAAATATGGTTGACATTTGCCACTTCATTGCAAGGCCTGCGGCAAAGAGACTAAACAAGTATGTGAAGCAACGCTTCATGATAGAACAATCATGTTTAAAAGTGAAGATTCTGTGGCGCGTTAATTGTTGAAGGCCAACCAGATTAAGAAAAGGGGGGACACCTGTGTCAGCACGCCATCTTTGAATATTTACATGAATGAAAGCATGTTTTTAGATAAGTTTTAGATTTAGATTAAACGTGATTCCCTTCATATATATCTTTAGTGTTCTCGCACGTGCGCATTCACATAGTCAGTGTTCCTCTTCTTTTTCGTTCCCATCTCCACATGGCTATATAATAAGCCACGAACTGTTGCAAGTAGCGCCTGGTCCTGTCTCTTTCCTTCCTGTGTGCCGTCACTGTTGGCGCTTCATCTATTGAAAAATAATTCGAAGGCAACCAGGCTTTGCGTTGTCAATTTCACGAACCAACTGATTGAGGTCTGCCTTCTTGTAAAGAAGCTTTGCTTCTAGCTTGATTTTTCTAAGAGATACATTACTACACTGGTCGAACATAGAGGCAATCGCAGAGCAGGCTTTCGTATTAAAATCACCTTCCTTGAGGACAACAAAGCCACCGTCCTTGTCCGCTGGCAAAATACAGTCTGTTCTGCCTCAAAAATGAAGTTGCGCGCGTAACCGGTACACGTGAGACCATCAGTTTGTTGCGCGAAACCACATAGACCCCTTCGGATATACATCGGTTCACTTCACCTTGTGAAGCGCACTTTCAAATCCTTCGCACAATGCTTAGAAGTTCCGGTGCGCTCAATGGGTTCTTGGGTTCTTGCGAAGCACAACGATAAAGGTGGGCGAGAGATTATTGAGGCTCAAGTTATCTGTCGGAATAGTGATACGTGTGTTAGTGCCACTTGAGTCGACTTGTTAGATAAGGAGACGGCTTTTTTGGATGGTTAAGATTTGGATGAGGTGGCGCCACTGTGCATGGGTTAAATAGGTGTGTTTCCTGAAAATCAAGTTGTTTAAGCTAGCGCATTGTGGTGTCTTCCTTCTGTCCTTGTTTGCTGGCGCTAAATATGCTTTCCAAGTCTGTTTATTATGTTTTATGTATCGTGCAGTGGGGCAGTATTATTTTTACCTTGGGTTTGAAAGGAAATCCCTTTTTTTAACAAAAAGTATTATTTTCACTCTTTTCTTGCATTCGGGTGCTTCAGTTGTTTCCCGCGATCTTTGTATTCGAGTGCGTGACTCTGTCTTTCCAAGCTGCCAAGTGCCTTCGCTTCATCCTTGTGCTCTTCTTGGTGCCTTCAGTATGATGACTGCCCGTTTGATCACACAAGGAAGTGCAAACTCTCCTTTGACTTATCGTTCTGGTTCTGATCCCGACTGCCACACTTTATCTCAAAGAATCCTTGTCTCGTTTTTCTGCAAGCTTCATTTCCCCCACCTTTGTTTTGCTTTTTTGTCTTTATGACAAATGTTTAATATTTCTTTAGCAGTGGTGCCAGATAGATTATCAGTCCCAGTTAAAGGAAAGCTGTCGCCGTCTTCAGGGCAGACACAGCACTCACTGACCGACACAGCATAGTAGACCTACTGACAGAGAACAGAATGGCTTTTGTGGCACAAATTCAGATTCGCTTCTGTGAGTTTCTGTGCTTTTGGAGCTACGACTGTTGCTTCTGCAATGCATCTATTTGATGTGACAATATCGCTACTCAAGTAGTGTTAATTTCTTGCAGCATTTTTTAGACCGAGTTACTTAGCTTCATCAATTGGCATCCTCTCGTCACGTGAACAAACCCACCTCTACGGCCTGCTTATTAAAATCCCTGTTGGCATAGCGGATGTGTAACATGCTTTCTTGTCTAATTTGGTCAATCGGACCTCAAGCTTCACCTTACTGCAGCGGATGTCCAATTCAAAGTATTCATAAGCCTCTATGTCACTCTTGTTGATCCAGACTACTAGTGTTATGAATCTGGTAGTCTAGTTTTTTCAACGCCTGTCGCATCAATTGCAGATGTAAGCAATCTAACTTGAACTTAACTATTTGTGACATAGATGTAAGTATTCTATCACTTTTCTTGGATTTCCTTGATGTCAGTGTGCTAGAATATTCGCATAATTCTCAGCCACTCAATGTCCCATATTTCAGTCTTTTAGGTCCCTAAGGCACTTGCGAGTGCACAGCCAAGGATGCTACATAATTGTTTGTAAACATCAGTGATCCTCACAGTTCCTCCCATTTTTAACACTCCCGTGGTGGTGCTGGCTGCTTGAAGGGCAAAACTTCCAAATTTTAGATGGGATGACCTCAGAATTCCAGCCTTGCAAACCTTGGACTGCCCATCACGATGAAGGCGCAGAATATTGGCAGGCACACAGCTGGTGGTTTCAAGGGCTAGGCCTGCACGATCAGCCTTCCGATGTGACTTGCTATCCAAGCCTTGCGATCTATGGAGCAGTCATCGTTGTGGTGGTGAGATAAGTCTGCACTCTGTGTGCTGTTCACTTCAAGGGCTAGTCCTTCAAAATGGATGTCACTGAATAAATTTATCATCCCAGCCTTGCAAGCTTTGCAGTTGTCATTGCAGCTGTCCTTCGCATTGATAGGCAGGTCATCGGCTGCTGCTCCGAGGGCCGGGCTGACAGGTTGTGTCATTCACCTCCGGGGGCATCCTGGCTTTGCGAACTTTAGGCCGTTATGCAGAAGGGCTAGGTCAGACAGGAGCTGAAGCAAACAGAAGCAAACTTACAGATAATGCCTGCAGCCACAGTATGAGTCCTGAGTATTACGGCACAAAATGTAAATAACTGAGACAGATGCCGTGGCTACCCCGATCTTGCTCCTTTAATGGAACTCTAATGTGAACGATCATGATGGAAGAGTGATGCTATCTTCCTCCTCTGTTTGCAATAGGTACCAGCGCATACAAGGCAAAAAACAGCAATATTTAGGGACCTATTTGTACGTATTAGGTAAGGGACTAATCACTACGGACCGCGAAGCCCCGGGTGACAAAAATGAAGGAATACGGAGGAGAGCCACGTAGGAAGGTCGCCCCGTAGATTGTGCTGAAGACATGCCATCAAGACTTTACTGGACCAGGGCAACCAGTCAAAACTCGGCCAACACATCTCTACAAGAGTACGGTTTGTAACTTCACCAGGCCACGGAATTATAACACAAGGCCTCCGAGCTCCCGTTCATGCGGCCAGAACACAAGCTTCTCGATGTGGTCCACGCTTCTTCGGCCAAGTGTGGACATTATGTTCGAGATGTCTTGGACCCTTCGGTCAAGCCTGTAATTGCTGAGGCGAGTGCAGTGCTGCTTCCCTCATCGTCTCACCTTGCTGCAATAGTGAAATGTTTTCTTTGGCTGAACAATACTTTTTTTCATTCGGTTTGCTTTGTGCCACTGCTTTATTTGTTGTAATCTGCGGTTCACGTCCAAAATGCCGTCTTACTCTTAGCTTCTAACTTAAATCTTTACGATTTACTTCCCCTTCCATGGGCGCATTAAACTTTTGTTGCATGTATGCAATGGCTTTATTTTTTTGGGTACTATGAGGTTTTGGGTAAGTAACTAATTCCAAATGTAAAGAACCTACATCATATCTACTGATTATTGATAGCCATGTGGAAAGCAGGAAAACGCAGTGAATATGTAATCGCTAAAAAATCACTCCACAAAGTTAGGTGGTCTGTTACCATGTTTAGGTGTGCTAAACTTATAAGAACACGGCAGTGCAAGGCAGAAGTACATAAATTTAGAAAAATATACAAAACATTATTCGGTTATCTATATGTTGACTGTTTATTAAGTAAAGACTGGCAGATTTTATTCCTTAATGATGCTGTGAACAGTCACGCAGTTCAATATAGTCACAGCTGCAATGGGTCTATGCTGCAGACATGCACAAATGTATAGGAAGTTTATTAATTTAATATTCACGTAACATCTGACGAGAGCTCAATTGCTGTATACATGCAGCCATGCAGGTAGGTCTGCATGATCAATGAGCACAAAAAATAGGCCATAACAATTGCAGAGTGGCTTGTTTTATTTCAAATTAATTTTGTCCAAACTACACACAGATGAAAAATCATCGCATATCTGTCTGATATGACAAACATAACTAAGGGGGGAAATGGCAAGACGAGGAGAAGAACAAAGCCAGAAAGCGATTGGGCTTGGTTCGAAACCTGAAAGCAGCTTCAAAGCATGGCCAGAAGGTTGGCCCAGGATACTAGACAATATATGTATGTTGGGAAGAGTTCGAGGGCATAGTGGTCAGCTCCATGCTTGATCCATAGTACTATCTGCAATTCGTGTCAATAATTCTCTGTATACCTCCTTTAAACACACTGTGAATAGCATTAGAGAGATCGCATCTCCGTGCCTGACGCCTTTCTTTATTCGGATTTTGTTGCTTTCTTTATGGAGGACTACGGTGGCTGTGGAGCCGCTATAGATATCTTTCAGTGTTTTTCCATACGGCTCGTCTACAACCTATTTCCATAATGCCTCCATGACTGCTGAAGTTTCGATTGAATAACACGCTTTCTCGTAATCAATGAAAACTACATATAAAGGTTAATTGGTTATTATATTCCGCACATTTCTCTATTACCTGATTGATAGTGTGAATATGGTCTCTTGTTAAGTAGCCTTTACGGAATCCTGCCTAGTCCTTTGGTTGACAGAAGTCTAAGGTTTTCCTGATTCTATTTGCGATTACCTTAGTAAATACTTTGTAGGAAACGGACAGTAAGCTGATCGGGCTATAATTTTTTAAGTGCTTGGCGCCCCCTTTCTTATGGATTAGGATTATGTTAGCATTCTTCCAAGATTCCGGTACGCTCGAAGTCATGAGGCATACGTATACAGGGTGGCCAGTTTTTCAAGAACAATCTCCCCACCATCCTTCAACAATTCTGCTGTTACCTGATCCTCCCCAGCTGCCTTCCCCCTTTGCATAGCTCCCCAGGCTTTCTTTACTTCTTCCGTCGTTACTTGTGGGATTTCAAATTCCTCTAGAGTATTCTCTCTTCCATTATCGTCGTGGGTGCCACTGGTACTGTATAAATCTCCATAGAACTCCTCAGCCACTTGAAGGATCTCATCCTAATTACTAATGATATTGCCGGCTTTGTCTCTTAGTGCAGACATCTGATTCTTGCCTATTCTTAGTTTCTTCTTCACTGCTTTTAGGCTCCCTCCGTTCCTGAGAGCATGTTCAATTCTATCCATATTATACTTCCTTATGTCAGCTGTCTTACACTTGTTGATTAACTTGGAAAGTTCTGCCAGATCTGTTCTTGCTGTAGGGTGATTGCGTGTAGGAACATACAAAAATTGAAACCGAGTCGTAGTGAAGCCCTTATCTGTCTAGAGGAAATCGCAAGAGTAGCGCCATTTTCGAGACATCCTTCTCCGAAATATATGCTAAAGTATGCAAGCGGGAACGCCAATATATTTTGCAGTGCATTTTGAAGACGCAGACGTCGGAGCGATAGAGAGGACACAAAGATAGAAGGGCAACGTCAACATTGGCATTACTTTTTATTTCCGCTGAGCAAGCGCATGACTTTATCACTAGATTTCACTAGTTCAGCATGCAACATAAAGCGAATTAGGAAGGTAATTAGTGATTATTTTCGATTACAGCTACCTGGATATTGCGATTTACTGTCCATGTGCTTTCTAATAATTTGTGAATAGAGGGAATTCATTGTTCTTTCAAGGCAATCTTAAAACTTCTCCACGTAAGCAAAAAATTACAGGGTCTCTTAAGATCTGTCTGAAGAGGTGAACGGCAAAAGCCTCATCTTATCATTTGCCTCTTCTTTCTTTTAGTCATTACTGCTCACTACTAAGCATGTTTCGTCATTTGTAATCAATTGTGGTCATTACAAGTCATCATTAGACATATTGGCCATTTCGTAGTTATTTTAGTCATTTATAACAAATTGTGGTCATTACAAGCCATCGTCAGACATACTGGTTATTTCGGAGTCATTAGTAGTCATTACTAGTCATTATTAACGTCTATCAATCTCTATTATAACATTATCATTCATTACCTGTCATTATCAATTATTTTTCATTCTTTAATGTCTTTATAAGGCGTGATGACGCTTCAGCGGACACTCCGGAGGTCAGGTCTGCTGACACAAACTTCACCATGAGCCTAGAAAGGCTTTCGCCTTAATAAATCAATAAAAGATGGTTCATTACAAATGCGCCTGAACTTTAGCTTCGTATGCGGCTTACACAAATTACACAAATTTCCATGCACAAAAACACGGAGTGACAACTGCTTGCTTCAATGACTGCTTTCCACTGCATAACAAAACACACTCCAGACGATGGCACCTTCTCCATGGACATGGAGATGCATATCCACAGAAAAAAAATTTGAATCACAAAAAGAAAATATCAGTGCTGCATTGGCGAATATATTAAGTTTAGGCAGTCTTACATTATTGCCACGGCCAACTTTAAACCGAATGTGTTAAGCCTAACATGCATACACGTGACACTTTCTGGAAAAATATATTGTAGCTAGCTAACATAACATATTTGAAACTTTATAAAAGAGCATTACAAGCTTTCCACATAGAGCAAGCAGGCAAATTAGGTTACACAGAGTGGCACAGCAAATGAAATACAGACGGCAAGTTTTTCTATTTGAAACAGAACAGCGCGGTTTAGACGGGGACAAGCAGGGAGACGCGTTACGGACGAGCGCTGACTTGCAACTGAAGTTTATTGCTTGGAACGAAGAATATATAACAGCTCAAACCAACAGGAGAAACAAAAAAAAGCCATACATATATTCACATTCAGTCATACATGCTGCACTGAACAAGGGCGATAACTGTAATCATCATATCGCCCTCGCTAAAAATGCCATTTCTTTGGGCGTAATCGAGAAGGAGGGGCTACTGGCGCATGCGTCTTTTGACCAGATGTTGTGTACTGCTTCGATGATTTCACGCGTTAGTTGGTTACTATGTTTACTTGAAACTTGTGTTCGAGCGAAGTCAGGGTGGCAAGCCTTGCTGTATGGTTATATATGTAAGTTTTTTTTGTTTGTCCTGTTGGTTGGAGCTGTTATATATTCTTCGTTCTAAGCAATAAACTTCAGTTGCAAGTCAGCGCTCATCCGTGTCGTGTCTCCGTGCTTGTCCTCGTCAAAACCACGCTGTTCTGTTTCAAATATGGCTTACCAACTCGCCCAAATCTTCGTTTTAACAAGCTTTGCTACTCTGCAAATAAATGTACTGCAACTAATTGTTTCTGAATTACAGAAATAAATAATGCGTATCTCGTTAGTATAAACTGTTAGAACATATTATTGCACGTATGAAACATTTATTAAATGAGAAATGTATGAATCTAGAGCTCTGCACAAGGCATTTGCATATCTAAACTCACAGAGCAGTGATGACTCATAAGAGTAAGAATTAAATTAAAGATGACATTTACTTCATTGCTCATGTGAACATGAAAAGAGAACTTTAACAAGAAACAGTTGTTCCTGGTGATAGCTATTTTTTTCTGGGAGCAGAAAAGCTTCATTGCAGCCTAAGGAAAACTCCTTCGAAAGGAATACATTATTAAAATATCCAACTACATTTTTCCGAAATGTAGCTCTCGCTGGCGAAAGTTATTTCCCTTTGCCTAAAAGAAATGCTTTTTGAAAAAATGCTTTAGTGAAGCAGCCAGTTCCAAGCTCAGTCGAAGCCTTTTTCAGGGCAATGAATTTAAATAAGTCACAGAACTGAGCCTCTGAACTGAAGCCCGCGAGGTGTAAGTAGAGAGAATTGCTTCTGCAGTGACAAGTAATGAAAGTGGGTAGCTAAGCGTGCAGACAGCTAAAGAACTGACGATTCCAGTTTGAGGTGTGCTTAGGTAACAAGCTTGACCTTTCTCCTATTAGTTACTAGGGCTATATACAAGAGCTGCAAGCCTCGGTACGAGACAAGTGCAAAGCGAAATGTACAGACAGAGGCTCAATGTTCTGAGCTGAAATCTGGTCAGGCCATAAGCTTGGACACCCCTGTTACTATACAGATATTTACAGCCTAGGTTGCAGTTTCGTGGATGGCAAAACGTGTAGTTGAAGATACAGAGCTCCATTTCAATATTTACACAGATGATAAGCTTAATCATCCTTGCCCTCACCATAGAAACCTTAAGGAAGGTGCGTGTTTTGACATTCGATAATGACAGTCGTGCTGGTGTGGAGGTCAGGCAATGTCAACGAAAATAAAATTTACAAAAAGTAATTCAGAGGTAACTGCGGCGTCCCACTGAGTGTTCTAATAGCGCGATGCGTAGCAGAAAAAGAACTACGGCTTCACACCAGCACAGCTGTTATCTATATCTGTGAAAATGTGCGACTTTGGAAAAGTTACAGCGATAAGAACAGCTAATGCCTATGATGAATGAATCAAACTTGAAGGAGAAAGTGTACACCGGAACCCTTCTACCAAGCAATAACTCCGAAAGTGTGGTTTCAAATTGCCATTTAGTGCCTTGCTAAAGCCACCCCAAATAAAGCGTGCAAGTTGAAACCATTGCCAACATCACGCAAGATGTTGGAAGCGGAAATGAAAGAATGTGTTCCGCTAAGCACCAACTCGAATGCGTTTCATTCACCCACAATAGCACAACAGAATTTGCAGGTCGAGCATCAAACATCCACGAGAGTTGAACATTGACCTCAGTGATGCTCGTTGTCCTTGGCGGGACTGTGTGACAATTCAATCCTCTCATGCTGTCAGTTCAGAAACGCTGCACAGTGTTCAATAGTAAATTAGAAGCCGTCAAAAATCAGCAAGGTGCTTTTTCTATGTACAGATATATATATTAACCTAGTTCTTTGAAACTGCTTATTTGAGAATGCACTATAGCACAGAAGAACAGTAGTGAAGCTGGTGTGCCACTAGTACAGTTGAATCCCAGAACTACAAGTGCCACGTCATTGTCATCTCCGTCACAACGCTTGTTTCGTCCCATCAGCGTCCAGTAGAATTCAATTCATCAAAATTACCTCTCTAACAATATGATGTTCACAATCACATTTCTGCAACAGCTGATAAGCTTCTATGCAGCAAGCCTAATGATACTGCTTTGTCCACAGCTTCCTCAAGAAATTATACCACTTTTTAAGGTTCTTCAGTTCAGGCAATGGCAACAGGAGCAAAAGGATTTACGATTCAAGGATTAAGTCAGAGTTTATGAAACATCATGTGACACCACCACCAGTCACACTACTATCAAGTGACAGCAATGTGATGGTAGAGCCATATGACAAATTTGGCTACGAAGTTGCAGCGAACAAGACAAAGATCGCCACATGCAAGTCCACATGGTGAAATTCAAAGCACCACAGCTGCTTCACAGTGCAGGCATATCACCTGACTAATGTCTAAGAAGGAACCCACCAGTTCCTAAAAAGAAGAATATACACTTTGTTTTATTTGAAGAAAAAGTGTGCGTTACCAAACCTGATCCTCGAAGATGAAAAGCCAGAATCTTCTCCACGGCATTGAATAAGCGATAACATAGAGTCAAGTGACATGCTCGAGAGACATGCATCACAAGAAAGCAAAGTGGTTAGCACACGAAATGCTAGGCAAACCAATGTACACATGGCTTGTGAAGACGTGTGCCTAATGACCCTGAGATGACATGGCGCAGAAAATAACCTCTGAAAGATTGGATGCATTCCAGGCACACCGGTCATCATTGAGGCTAGCCCGTGACAGCTGAAGATAATAAACATTAGCGTTCTTGACGAAAGTGTCACGTGGGAAGACTGCCTCGGCTGATCACACCAATTTTTGGGTTGTCAGTCAATGTTTCTGACATCTCGAAGGACCATGCTTCACCTAATATTTACAATGCAGACAGTGTATTTCTTTTACAGGGCACTTATTACCATAATGTTGCCCTCTTACGAGATTATTCCAAATGGAACTCTGTGCTCCGAGAGGCAGCGTTATAATGGTAGTGAATGCAGTGAAAGGAAAAAGAATGCAAGTGTGCAGCTGTGTTTCAGCACAGAGGCGACAGACAAGCACACTGCTTTAGACATTCTGAACAGTACATGACCTAGCTGTTTTAATATAATATAAATCGAAGCCATTCAGTAAATATATAACATAAATCGAAGCCATCTCATCTGAACATGTGTCCTAAGCATGCTTTAGCAGGAGCCAATTAATTGCCAGCTACCTAACTGTAAACGGGGGCTCAGTGTTGTTACCGCTTCTCGCAGCATTGTGCACACAGCACGTAAGTTTGCATGTGCTTTGTCACAGCTGTACTAGTCATTGTGCATCATGATTAGCTAGTGTTGCAAATCCCCTAGTGGCCCATGGAAACCTTGCGAGTGTCAAGATGCCATTCATTGTCAAGGCCTTTTGTTGAAAGCGGTACTTTTTTTGTCAAGCTCCGCAGCATGATGTAGTGTTGGTTCCTGACAGTGCCTTGGCATAGGCATTAGATGTTAATAAAGTATTTTTCTTTTTTACTTGCAAAAACTGATAGAAACCCTTCTGCTACCTAAATAGGAATGTGATGTAGGAAGAAGTACACCGGGAAAACAGTTTCATGCAGTTGTAAATCTAGCATTTGTGCCTCGGGAGTTCTATGTTTTGTCTGTATTTACAGACGCCAATCCCGATGCATAGCCATAATCGTCAGCTAACCTAGTTTTCTTGCCCAATGCGTGGACCATAGCGCATGCTATTGCAGTTGACTTGCACTCTGTTCCAGAGGTCCATGCTACTCTTGACACCTCTGAGCCGTCGAGCTGATGACGAAATTTCTTGCGCATTGGAGTTTTCGAGCACTGGCTTAAATTCAGCTGCGATTACATGCGACATACGCTGCAGTGTACGGGAACGGTGTACTCACGGTTTGCTGTGTGAGAAAGTGTGCACTGCTTTCGTTGGGAGTGAGCAACGCAGTTGTATGCAGATGTGACCACGTTGTGAGAAAGAATGTGCACAGCTGCTTTTTCAATCATTTCTTGGTGCAAGCGGTGATGTGCTTGGGTTCTAGTGCCTCATAGCTGGATACCCCAGGTGCCTTTGAGCCGCGAGATGTGTGTGTGTGTGTTACAGTGTACAAAATACGGAGTGTATTGGACCCACGAACTGATATATTTTGTACAGTGCATTCACTGCTAAGCCATCTCTCTCTGGTCCCAACAGCTGGATACTTGAAATGCTCTCGAGCTCCTTTTTTGCGTAGGTGTAATTTTTTACAGCGCGAATGGTGCTGCGAACGTTCTTTTACATTTTGCATGAGTTTGTCTCACCACTGTATTGCAGACAAAGCCAAATCAACCAACCTGTATTTTTTGGCATCGTTTGGCAGTTTGAATTATGGGTTTGTGTCTATGGTGTGCGTGCTAATGTGCAAGCCCTGAGTGCCTTGGTTGAGGAACGGGCTCACTCTCAAGTTCACGTTCATGCTGCAGAAGCTAGGATGACACATGTGTAACCCATAGTTTTATCTGTGTTAGAGATTATATTTGGGCACCGTAATAGCTGGACAGCTTGTACTTTGCACAGCTACCAGTGCCTAAGGGTCATATAGCCGGCCTCGTAGCTTCAGAAAAAAGAACCTTGCGTAGTTTTAGTAATTTATTTTATTAACACATCTGGTTACCCATCCAGTTTCTTTTGAGGCGTGATCTTTTGGCAGTGGAAGGTACTTCTGTCTCAGCCTCTTAAGTCTTTTTTTGTGCGATTCCACGGTTCGTGCCCTTAGTTACATGTAATGAAAGTGACTTTATCACCAAAGTTTCAAGGTGTGTGGTGCGTTCATGTGAAACTGTCTTAGATGTCTGTGGCGTATTATCATATATGTTAATTAGGGATGGGCTTTCGTTTTGGCTTTTCGTCATCGGTATGTAGTGTTCTCGTTTTGTGTGGTGGTTGCACTCTTTCTATAGTGGCCATGTCGAGGGGTTTTGCAAGCAGTTTGCTCGTTAAGAAAGCATTTGTGTCGTGTAAAATGTATCTTATGCTTTTTTATATGTACACCATTCACTGCTTTAATGTGGTTGTGGCAGTCGGGGTTCTCAGCTTTGTGGGATTTTGTGGCTTTGAGATTGTCAGCTAAAACGTTTGTCTCTATGGTTAGTTATTCTGTGGCTTTTGTTCGCTGTTTGTTCTGTTCTAAAGTAGCTTGAAGGGAGAGAACGTGAGTGACAGCTTTATGTCCGTTCTAGTTTTCAAATGCTTCCTGTGCCTAGTGCGTGTTTGCTTTGTGTCACTTAATCCTTCAGTAAAGGTTTGTCACTTTGGGCCGCATGCGTCTAAATGTCGTACAAAAATCCCTCACGTGACCTGATCCTAGGTGCCTAGGGACAGGATCGCTTAGGGATTTTTGAAAAGGCATGATGGTGTCGCCGAGCGTCGCCGTGGCGTGTTTGTTCTCGGCGTGATCGTTCTCCGGCCCACGCGGACCGCGCATTGTTCAACGTTCTTATGTGATTGTGGTTGCGTTGCTTGTGTGTTTGTTGTAGGTTCTGTGTTACTTGGCGGAAAGCCGCGAGTAGTGGTGGTGCGGCTTTCGCCTCAGTTAGCTGGGGCAGCACGGAATCTGCGTTGTGTGACTCGTGCTTCCTTGACAATTGAAATGTCGAAGTGGCCTATAGGGCCTCCGCAGCGAAGTTCTGCGAACCGCGATGTGGCGTCGCCGTGTCCGACTTTGCTCAACGGACATCGAGGGATGTGCTGCTCGGTACAAGTCATGTAAATGCTACTGCGTCGACCGCCCACTGTTCAGCGCTGAATGTGTGTGCTGTGCTTGAAACGAGTGGTGCAGCCGTGCAGCGGGTGGTGGTGGAGGAGTAGAGTGGCAGAGGGGTTCCATTGGCGCGTTCACAGATATGTGCTCCCGTTTTGGTCTCATTAGCAGCTGTCGCGGGATTGTGGTGTGCTCTTTACCTAGTATGAAGTTTACGACGCTATCACACAGCATGTTCACGTTTTTCCGTGCTTGCATGACGACCGAGTTGAAAACGAGGCATATGTCTGTGTTCTTTGCGTTTGTGTGTTGTAAATTACTTTCTATTGTGGAATTTCTGTCAGTCTTATTACTCAAGGAGTACGAACGTAAAGATATAAACATATTTCTGTGTGCCTGGAATTTTGAATTACCCATAATACCCTTTACGACTGATAAGTGGGCTACACAGCCTGTGTGAATCAGCTACCTTTTGTTGCGACGCTCTTCCATGTGGTAGACTGATGCATGGCGCGCGTTTATTTCTGTACTGTTGTAAAAACCATTTGTATATTCACTCAATACAAATGTACTGTTTCTTCGCCGCAGTACATTTTAGTTACGCGGTGAAGCATACTAAAAAGTGGGAGGGGGCGCTATCACCCTGAAGAGTATGTCCACTCAGCGACCTAAGAGGCGGAGGTTGCGCGAGTGTATAATTAAAGAACTCTTATGTCTAGTGACAGTGGACTCTTTCCACTTTTAGTATGCTTCACCGCAGCACATTGCTTAGGCTTCACCGCAAAACATACCTGTATTGCGAAAAAGGTGATCCTAAAAAGCCCAGTTATAACGTTTCTTTTGTAGCTTGCTACACCGCAATAAAGGGGTGGAAATAAGCATCGCGCAGTAAAGCATACTAAGAGTGCAAAGGGCACATAGGGTAACACTGTGCTCATTATTTTCAATTGTGCTATAATTTGCAAGTACATCTGTGCTCTTGGTAAGCTTCATTGACAATTCTTTCTACATTACAAATTCATATTTTATGGAAGCTTACTAAAACACATTCGCCATTTAGTAACGCATTATTCGCCTTCAATTCAGGGGCAAAATGCGGATTCATGCCCATGCTTCTGACTGGACTGCAGATGCTTTTTCAGAATTGATTCGTTGTTCAATAGTGCACTGGTACTTTACTCTTAAGTGGAGGGCTGAAGTTCATATGGAAGCACAGTTTTTATTAAGGGGACAAGATGTTGCCTGGATGGTTGCAGCACAGCTTTTTTTTCTTACAGGCACCTTTTCTACTAGAAGCTTCCATCGCAGTGTTTCGAGCCTCTTTGAGCCAGCACAGTGTATATAAACATCGGACACCGATTGGGAACATCACCTATGCTCTCTGCAGTAAGCTGCGCACAGAAGTTCATGCCTATCTATAGAAAAAAAATGTAGCATGACCAGACAAAATAAAAGACAAGGATGGGCTGCAGCAATACTAAGTGTTAAATGGTACCTTATCCTTTTCCTTAAGTTTTCTGTTTTGTGCTTTTTATTATGGATCCTCCGCAGTAACCAAGCGAGTGCCGAACTTGAGCTTGTTGGTTTCAGATCTCATGGTTGTTACTAACAGAACAATGTGATAAACGAACAAGGGCTTGGAGGCATCCGGTCTCCTTGCTTGTCTCATGATGTCGCTTCATGAGCACTGTGAGCCTCCAGACCAACTAGGAAGTGAGGTTTGTTGTAATCACTTCTGAACTGTATTGCTACCAAACCAACAGTGCTCTCAATGACAACTTTTGGACCGTAGAATGCTTGCTCTCAGTAATGTCTAAGAAGGAAGCATTCAAGATGTGCGAAGTGGGCTTTTGAAGCTGGCAGAATTACTGTAGGGGCTTTGCCCATCTGCCCTCTTTATGGATGCACAAAGATGATTTCCTCTTTAAGAGGGATTGTTTCAGAGGTCGTTACATGGCAACAATGCTGGATGTGTGGTAGCAGAGAAGCTTGTCTTTGTCCAGTGTCAATAATCTGTTCCTTCTCCAGTGCCCCTGTGAAAGTGCCTACTTTTTGGACGCAAAGTGTTCCACGCATGCATGCATATTTAGCTTGTAAAGACGTCTATTACCCCTGGCCTCAAGCTAGTCCTTGCTGACGTCACCCAAGAAGGCATTGGGGAGTATGCCACCCCCCCCTATGCACACTTACAAAACACTGTTGATACAAGTGGAACCAGATTAATGGAGCTGCTGTTTTTTTTTTGTCCACTCCATCTTCATCAGTTAGAGTGCTCAGTTCTTTGAGAGCACTACTCAAATCACGTGCATTTTTTCCAAAGAAGCATTATTATCGTTATACTTCGCTTTCATTCATAGTCATATCATCTATGGTATTGCTTCTTGGGGTAATACTTATCATTGTCATCTTTCCTCTATTCAGTACATTCAAAATCAGGCTATCTGCATTATAACGCGAAGCCATTTTTTCTCTAACGCCTCTTCACAACTACGTACAAACCGCATTCTTGAAGTTACTGATTTGTTTACCTATCATTTAGCGATATTATTTTTCGAATTTCTAACTCAACAAGTTTCTTACAAATTTGTTAGTTCGGATCTCTTTTTAATTACCATTAACACAAGATTTGCAGCACAAGGAAATTTCTTGTTGCCTTTATGTCATACTAATTACGGAAAGATGGCTTCCTCTTTTTGCGCGCTTAAACTTTGAAACAGTCTCGCATATTCCATTAAGTTGTCAGCCACCTTGTACTCTTTCAAATATGAACTCAAGAGTTATTTGCTGTCTGAATAATTTCCTACAATTCTATTTTGCTATTTAGAAGCTGTGGAATTACCATTGATTGTGCATCTTTCCTCTTCCTTTTGTCTTTTATGTGTGTCGTCACTCAGTTTCTTGGTTATATTTTGCTTATTTCATAATTTGTTTCTCTGCTTTGTATTCCGCTTTATTTTTTATATAACTTCTAATCCAAAGGTCCTGGTGCTGTTTCTGACTTTGCGCCCCTTGTCTGTATACCATTTTTTGTAACAAATTGTTATGAACGAATAATAAACTGAAACTGAAACTAAACAGAAGGCATATGTAGGTGGTCATGCGTAGCCTGCGCACTAAGACTTGTTGGCGTGTTACAAGAGACCTGCGTGAGAACCTTAGCACAGTGTCTATATGCGAAAACCTTCTGATGTGTTGATGACTTCCTTCTCTTTATCACACTTTGCCTGATGAAGCCAGCAACTGGGTCAACCACATGTTCAACAGGCTTCCCACTAGTTTTCTCAGCGTCTCCTTAACCAGGGTGCTGCTCATAGATATCTCTTTTCTTGACCTTGTGCTGCACTTCAATTATGGTCACACCTGCTGAACCTATAGCATGTGATCAGAAAAGTGCTATAATCATGTGCCACATGGCCTTGAGGAACACCCTCATTTATTTACGCCTTCATGATACTGTATGAAGCTTCGCATGATGAGTTCGACAATTAACATCTGCTGGGTTTTCACTGTTATTCATGTCCAGCTTGCTGAAAGCTATCCTGAGTGTTGCAAAAGCAAAAGACTGCTGCCGGACAAGAAGTGCTTAAAGCAAGGGTCGCTATAACCACATATGTCACACAAAATGAAGAAGGCCACTGAGTGTACAGGCGGTTTACTTCATATCCAACAAGCTTGGATCTCCCTTTGCAAGTGAGTGAATCCAACTTGCCCCAAATACATGGCCTGTGACAAACTATGTGCCAGATGCTGTGTCACCTGCAACGCTGAAGAAGTGTACGAGATCCTGACACCCCGCAGCGACTTCTACACTGGGCAAACAGGCTACCATAAAAATGACTGCCTTTAACTAACATGCTTATAACGTGAAAACGGGCTATTTATTGGCTATTTGGCTATTTATTGGGCTCGATTGCAGGTGCAAGCCACTCTTCCACCAGATGTGTGTTGTTCACAGGAGCTGGAGCTGTACAAATGTAGATAAAAACAATGATATTTGAAAGCAGTAGAGTTGAACTATCTTCTGCACAAGCAGTGCTACTTGCAGCGTAGTACCTTATAGCTACAATTCATGGCTGCACCACCATGCAAAGGCACCATTCTTGAATTATTAACTTCTATTTATTATATTTATGGTGGTCATATACTGCAAGTACACATCATCCACATTGTGTGCAATATGGTTAAATGATGTCAACTATGATAGCTATTCCTAATCTGAGATGCAACAAAAGAACTAATATAGGCAACAAATTGTAATTCAAAAAGACGAAGACAGCCAGTGCACAGGATAAGTGACAGACTTCCTTTTATTGAACAAAAGTCACATGTGTGACATGTCACCAGCTGTGGGTAGCAAACTTGCAAGCTTGGGTGACGAAGGCAAAACTTAGCAAAATACTACAATCATACTGAAATGTAAAATGGCCTATAACACAAGAAAACGACATTACATTGCACAGAATGAAAGGGCAATACTCCATCCAAGAACACACTATGGCACCACATACTTGACATGGTGCAAAAGATGTTAACATGCCCTCCCCATAAAAAAAAACCCTGATAACATGCCTTAGAAGGGAATGTGCAGAGTCTGAAAGCAAGAAAACAGCAACCCAAAAGGTTTCCCTAAGTATTTCAATTATTAAAATTGTCAACCGGTCTTGTCACTTCCTAATGAATCTTGCACAGCTGAAAAGGAAGAAAAGAAAGCCTGATAGCAGGGCCACAGAAATGTCACCAAATAAATAAAGCTTGCTTCCCAAGGATACCTCTGGTTTAGCTGTCGACTTTGCCCAATAATTGTGTATGAGCTGCTTTTGTTTAGAATGGTTTAGCAGATAGGCAAAAAGTGGCCATGAGAGCACCAGGTGTATGCAGTGTCGATGCAGAAAAAGCCACTGTTTTCTTACTTTTATTTTTTTCTCTACTACTATGCACAAATATTTAAGTGCCTTAATAGCACTGCAACATCCTACTGCAAAACGCAAAACTGGGCTAGTTGTGGCATAAAGAAGATTGCAGTTTCGCTCATACCACGAAACAGTGATGCAATAGATGGTGAAATAGGCACAGGAATTTGCTTCATGCAGTGTTTGTTGAAGTGAACAGTGCAAGTCAGTAATCTCCTTTAAAGAAGTAAAATAAGTACGAGTAGTATTTATTTGTGGGAAGTTGTGCCTCCCCGTGTTGAAGTGGAAAGACTGAACTTTTCTTCCTCCTCTTTCAGATCCAGACTTGGTCACTGGTCTCCACCAAAACAACCCTTTAGCTTCTTACTGCTGAATTTGTTTGGTTTTCTCAAATATATATTTGAGCTACCGATTGTTAGGTCTCGCGCTGTGCCCCCTCAACCAGCCCCATCCAGTAAATCTGAGAAGCCAATTACTAGAAGAAGCTTAATGCAGCAGATGCACCCAATCACTGTCATTACATGTTAGAAGAAAATTTAACATAGGCCTGCCTTCACAAGTGGCAAAGTGATGAGTAAGAACTTGAAGGCCTGGACGCCAGCTCTATATCCAGTATGCTGACATTAAACAGGTGTTAGCCAATCATGGCACGTGTTGGTTAGATTGCACTCTCCAGTATCAGTATTCACCACGACTGTACCTTCAGCAGAGTGGCTGAAATGTAGAATTGGTGGGTTGCCAATCTTTTGATCATATGTTTGAATCCACGCAGCACAATGAGAACTTTATCTGAAATATTCTAGCAATAAATTTGGGAATTCGAGTGACAACACCAGTAGACATCAGAACCAGGGGAGTGAGCCCGTAGCATCTATTTGTGTAAAAAAGAAGACTGACATAAGCGCAAGAATTGAGATGGTCAAGCTACATGCCTTTGTTCTGGTAGTGGCCCACTGCTCTGGTGCTACAGTTAATAATCTCGAATGAGTTGAAGGAGCAAGAATTTAGCCCAGCAAAAATATTACGCTTAACAGCTGTATATAGTTGTGTAATTTGGCCTATGTCTCTTTATATAACCCTGTCCACACTTATCTAAAGCACATGAATGACATGCTGAAAAATATTGAGCTTTTGATATTCTTTTGGAGAAAAATTCATCTGTTTTGGCCTAACAGTATATATACATACTGCGCATACCTGCATTCGGTATACCTTATCACCAACTGTTAAGCCACCTTCATGCCTCATCAGCGAATCACTCCTGCAACGAAGTGTGCTGGTCTGCGTTTTACCTGCATTTCCACCTGTGCAGTTGGTAAAAGTCTGGCTGTTTACTGTAACTTCATATTTCAAATATTTGGTTGCACAAGAGGCTTTGGCAACACTGGAGACACTAATGCCTGGGCAGGCTTCACGAAAGGCCACCAGTACTTCCTTGTTTCAGACTGTGCTCAACATCCTTCTTGGTTCGACTGCGACTAAGAAACCATATATCTTTCCTTCGAAGCGGCTCGCATGGCAATGCTTGGATGCAGAAAGAGGTTATTTTCGCACATGTCAACCTTAGGCCAGAAACCAATATGGCACAGGTGGAAGTAGTCTTGTCTTTCCCAGATGGTGGTTCGTCCTCGCGAGGCACATTCCTTCAGTCAATTTGCACACTGTCAATGTGAGTGAGACTGATCAAAGGTTGGCTATGGTGTCAGGTTTCTTGCCCGATTTTGGTAGTGGCACAATGACCAAATGTTTCTACTCTGTGGGGAATTCCAGATTTCATTGATTACAAGCAATAGTGCTTGCTTCGTCATTTCGGCAAGATTGCTGAACATCTGCAAAATGACTCCATCTTTGCCACGTGCGCTTTAAGTGTTGACATGCTCGAGAGCAACAACAGGTTCTGCCATCGTGTATAGAGGCTTTCCATTCCTTCCTTGGAAAGTGGTCATTAAGGTTCGTACAACTCAGGTGACGGTCAGTCACTGTGAGGTGGTAGGGGAAAGCATCTGCAGCTTGTTACTCAAATTTCTCAGATGTGCACTGATGATCGAGCAGAGTGTTTCCAATAGTATTACAATATTTGGTCCATCCTGTTATAGCCGAGAATGCGTTACAGCATACTGAGACCTCTACGTTCAAATGACGTGCAGTGGTTTATCCACTAGTCTCTGGCAAGTTTCTTAGCATGACATCTTGCCTGCTCAGTCTTCTGCAGAACATTGATCAGGGCTTGTCGCGTGCAGCCACAATTTAAGTATGCAGCATGCAGCTTTGCTTGCTCACCCCAAAGCTGCAGCAGGTGCTTTCAGGGCTGGAAGTTGCCCCAGTAAGCTCTAGTTCGCATGTCGCTCTTTGCAGTGTGTAAAGGATGCGTGTTGCTAGCGATTATTCAACACCATCACATTCTGTAGACTCAAGTGCATCAAAGAAATTGTCCCAGCCTGAAACCCTGACTTTGTGAATGTGGCCACATTTTCACCCCTACAACAAGTATTATATCGGATAATGGTCGCTGCCTCTTAGGGCAGAGTCGCACTTGCACTCTGGATGAAGGCCCCAGTTGCCCATGCTAGCTAAGTGGCCCTTCTGGTTTGAATGGAGGGTATGGCAGTTGGGATATTTGCTGTCATTTGATTATTCGTGGTGTGTGGTGTCTGTTTCGCCAAGGCGGCATCCTCTTGGCCGTACGTCTTTGCATCCCCAATATGGGTGATATGCATTGAGCTCACCTCGACTGAGTATTATGTGCTTGGGAAAGCGAAATTGAAGATGTCAAAGCCAAGTGAAGTCGCCTCGGCTGCGGTGACTTGTTTTGGGACAGCGGTAGAGCAATGCCAAAATGGCTGCCTTTCACTGCCTTAGCCTGCACCACAGCACCACAACTTTCTGATGAGACATATGTTTATTCAAGCTGTTCCTTCCTTGCTGTAATTCAATAATAGCAAATTTTAGCAGCTGCAAATCAAGCTGACTTCAGCAGGCTGCTGATTTTTTTAGCCACTTCTAGCAGCTTATTACTTGGTTAATTTTCTAGTTGGACATGATATGCTTCGTGCTTAAAAAATGAACTGCTTAAAGAATTCTTCGAGTAATATTAGGCCGGCAACTCTGACTGAGTCATCACTGCTTTTGTCGCAAAATGTGACAATGAGCTAGGCAGATGCTGTCACGACAGCGTAGTGTTTAGGTTGTACGAGTACAGAAGAAAGAAATTTGGAGTTGTGAAATTCAAAGCCCTATTTTTACAGCCTGTCTTTATACTGCTGACATTAAAGAGCTTTAGATTAGTGGACGCAAGCAGTATGCGTAAAGAAGCACCTTGTTTTGGGTTTTTCTGGCAACCAATGTGGTTTGCATAACCAAGCAGCATACGAGTCGCTTTAGTCCTCTTACCCAGTACTATTATTTTCATTGTAAAACAACCAATATCACAGTAAGTCTGATCAACCTACAGCAATATGCTAGAAATTTTTAGGCACTTAAGGTGCGTCGATTGAGTGTTTAAAGCACTTCACCGCACCCTTGGCCATTAGACTTGTACTTTCCAGTGTTACTTGATAATCAACTCTTGAGGGGTTTACATTGCTTTTCGGTGCTGTAATATTAGTTTGACAGTCCTAATAAAATTGTTAAAGTGAAGGTGTGGGCTGTTGTATAGGCCATGTCATTCTAAAACTGTTACGTCTGACACTGTCAAAGCATTTGGGAACATTAATAAGCTTCACCTCACTATATATATGTATTGCGGTCGGACCATTCAGCATGTGAAAATAAAAATATCGGAAAATGTAGAGTTCCAAAGCGCCTGAGATTATAGTAAAGCGGGTAGGGCAGTACCTTCAGGGTAACGGGGACATCAAAGCTGGAACTAGAGCTGCCATACATCCCGTCACCGCAAAACACTGCTTGCTTCATCGCATTACACAAATGTGTTGCGGTGAAGTTATTGCAGACGTATATACCCATTCATTCGTCCCAACTTTGCACAGAACCCTGCGTCCCATTCCTAAAACTAAGAGTGCGAAAAACGGGCAGAGATGCAGCTGAACATCATGGCACAGTATTGAGCTCCACATCAATGTGTTTATCACGCCCTCAGTACCAATAATATTCCACATATACTCTGCATTTTAGTTCGTGGAATTCTGGCAGACCATGTGATGTCACTAAAGCTCCCCTTATTTTCACAGTACCACGTGATAATTGTCGTAAAGCCCAGGATAAAAGTAAATCACATGATGTCACGGATAGCGCACTAGCGCTGAACACCATTGAAAACATGCGCTAAAAAGTTAAATTATGGGGTTTTCCGTGCCAAGACCACTTTCTGTTTATGAGGGACGCCGTAGTGGAAGCCTTCGGAAATTTTGACCACCTGGGGTTCTGTAACGTGCACCTAAATACAAGTACACGGGTGTTTTCGCCCCCATAGAAATGCGGCCGCCGCGGCCGGGATTCGATCCCGCGACCTTGTGCTCAGCAGCCTAACAGAAAACATGCCCTGCCCCATTTCAAGGACGCGGGAACAGTTGTGAGCAAACACCACCTTAAGCATTACATCACTTACGTAACGAAAGTCGTGGCAAAGAACACGTACCATATATCCGCCTACGACGCCCGTCAAGTAAAGGTGCATGTGCGATGTGATGACGCGGCCAAAAAAGGGCGAAAACGGCGACGCTGCTGCAAAGCGCCGGTTCGCAAATTGCATTGCCGAGGCGCTACGCCACATGAATATTTAGATCGTCAGCGCCGCTGAATTCTTGAGAAATACGGATCTCACACCACCAGAGTTCACCGAGATTAAAAGCTGACATGCCGCACCACTACTACTGCACGACTTTCAGCCAACAAATACTGAACCCATTGCGGAGACATACGACCAGCGGTCGGTGCATAGAATAATGATTCGGAGTCCCATGGCATCACTTGGCGCCACCATCGCTCCTTCTCAGGAGTCCCTAAACGATCCTGTCCCTAGACACCTAGGATACGGTCACGTGAAGGATTTTTGAACGACATTTAGACGCACACGTTGTTGAGTGGTTCTGGAAGTGTTGCGTTAGGGACGACTGCAACCAGGCGTTGCGACAAGTTACGGTGGGAACTTCTTTCCGTGCTGTGTGATTGCGACGAGGAGGACCACCGCGAGCAGCAGCGTGTTGCTGATTTCGTCTTTGCCGGCATCGAGCAAGTGCAGCTCGCCGTACCGTCACAAGTACCCGAAGTGTTGCGGTTTGCACTGCGCCTTTCATTGTGATATGAGATAAGTCACATGCCGGGGTGTCCTACGCAGTCATTGGCCCATCCTTCTCGGAATCCGGTGTACTGCACCCTGAAACAAGCATATTTACGGCTGAGGCCCATGCACTACTGTCGGCTGTGAAACATATCAGAAAATCAAATATTCAAAAAACAATTTTATTTACAGACTCCTTAAGCGTGGTAAAAGCCTTGAAGTCACACTGTAAACAGAGAAACCCCGTAATAATTGAGCTCTATTCCGTCCTCTGTAGAGCGTATATGTCTAACCAGCATGTCATTATATGCTGGGTGCCTGGACATAGGGGCATCGAGGGTAACGTTCTAGCAGACCAGATGGCCACATCAATTTCATTGCATACAGTCAGTCCTACTGCTTCGGTCCCTGTCACGGACCTGAAGCCTTTCTTAAGAAGGAAACTGCGAAACCACTGGCAACGTAAGTGGGACGCAGAAGTAAATAACAAACTGCACGTGATAAAGCCACAGTTAGGTTCTTGGCCCTCCGTAACAAAATCACGCCGAACAGATGTCCTATTCTGTCGCCTCAGAATAGGACACACATTTGGTACACACAACTTCTTACTCACTGAAAATGATCCTCCAACCTGCGGTAGATGCGGGGAGAGGCTGACCGTCCTCCATGTCCTCCTGGAGTGTCGGAAAGCCGAATCTGACAGAAAGAAACATTTTCCGTTAGCATACCGGCAGCATATTCCCCTTCATCCTGTAATGTTACTCGGCCCAGAACCGCTCTTCGACACTAACGCAGTCCTAAGTTATCTGAAAGATGTTGTGTTGCATGTTGTTAGCCCAACATGTTCGTAGCGTCTCCTCTCTTCAGAGGATGGCGCTGCGATAGTTCTTTCGTGTAGCACGTGCCTCTAGGCCCTTGTGTTCCAAGGGCTCTGGCGAGGCAACAGTGCTCCAGGCAATTTTTATCATCTCATATATTTTCTATTCTGCATCATTCTTTCACGATGGATTTTAGTGTTCATAGTATTCGTCATCTGTCATCGCCATAATTTTATAACAAGTTATTTTACGCACTTTACAGCGAATATTTTTAGGCCACTTTACAGCCAAGTCACATCTCCATAATACATCGTCAACATCACCACTTGTCATGGCGCTCTTTGGCCAAACCTGGCCCTTGCGCCATTAAACACCACATATCATCATTGTGATATGAGAGATCGCAACGCACAGAGAGGGCCAGATGCATACGAAAGACTACCAGCGGGGAGTGACCTCTGCCATATTTCTCTTAATGTCTCAGGTAAGCATATGAGCATTTTTTCCGAGTTTACAAACGGCACGTACTCGGCCCTTCGGATATGGTTAGATGTGCGCCATGTTTCTCTTGGCAGCTGACAGGTGTTGCTTAGGCTTGCACGCGCGTATGTATGCGAAAATACTGCTGGTACTCCCATAAACGTACACCAAAACTGACTTTTTTGCAAGTTCATCCTCATCTTTGTGCCCTTCTGCATAATTTATCTTTCTGAAACCAGTTTTTGCACACAGCACAAGTCCTAAACAGGTGGATTACATAAATGTGCAGCTTTTGCTGTAAGCCAGTTCTGTGAAAATAAAGTTAATAAGCCATTTTGTCCATCTTTATAGAGCCATAATAAACTGAGCAGTGGCTAATAAGCAGTTCAATTTTTGGTGTAAGGCCTCTCGTCATTGTCCTGAAAAATTCGGCCCTCATAATGAAAGAACAAATTTTTTGGCTATGCCTTTTATGACGCATAGTGCTTACGCCAGCAATTTTTTTTCTTTTAGGTATTTCCTGAAATTAACATCTGTCCTATATTGAAGCACCTCCAGTTTTTCAAGAAGAAATTCCAAGTGGTCATGTGCCAGGTTGGGACGGCTGGCATGGAATAGCCTACACACACAAATAGGGAGGGCCATGTATACTTAGCTTTATGTTAAGATACTACTAATATTGATCCACAAAAGACAAAATGAAGCATTCCGCCCTATAAGCAGTTCTTCGCATTCATTTACACTTTCGCACATTTATATACCTTGAGTCTGGTGACGTGTGTGTTTCCATTATCTGCTATGTGTAGATGGTAAACTTCAAATTTGCCCTATGATGAAGGATATTTTGGTGCTTATAGATATTGCTCTGTATTTTTCAGTTTTGCCTCGAAATTTTACCCAAGCCATGCCACACACTCGGGCCAGGCCTCCTGCAAACGACGTATAACCAAGCTCAACGCATCAGTGTCATGTGAGTCTGGAGATCAAGGCAACCTGCTGTGCAGCCAGCGTGCAACCAGTGTCCAACCTTTGGCGAATCCTCTACGTGTTCCGCCTATGTCACAGCTGTACCTCATCTGCCATCTATCCAAACAACAGCTGTGGCCACTTTTCGAACCGTGGATCAATGTTGGGGTGGAGTGATTTGAAGAGACATTCTATTTGTCTCATCAAATTCTTAGTAAATACTTCTGTTGTTAAAATTCATGTGTCTGGAGTACCTAGTTTTTAATAGTTCCTTCCTCTTGAAATTCTCACCATCAACTGCTGCTGTTATAATGTATATCTGTCTTTACGCTCCATTTTTCGTAGTTCTTTTGTACTTCTGTATGTAATTCATAGGTTCTTGATTCTTGTTATACAGAAGGCTAAAATGCAAATTTACGTCGTTTCGTTTTCCTTTAATAATCTACAGCACTGCAAGGTGTTCAAGAAATGTAACCTAACACAGGCTCTGGTGCAGGATCAATTTAAGAGCAATATAGAGCACTTATTTCAAGCACCCATTATTTTTGAGAAAGTCAGGAATATGGGGACACAAAAAGAAAATTATAGAAACATAGGTTACCCTCATAAGTCTGGCAATGATGTGACTTCCTTTCACTGCAAAGATACCAGTGATACTCGCATACAAGGTTTGAAACATGAAAGCTATGATGCCCTTAGAATTTCTCAGTGTATATTTGCCACATTGACAAATGTCAAAGGCATCGTAGGTTTCCTGCACACACTGGTTGCGTTACGCCTATTGAATACTGCATTTGTCAAATACAAAGGTTTACAGCAGTGCTTTAAATGGCAAATGTATCTCCTAATTTTCAGAATTTATTAGTGCAAGAGTAACGGCACAGATAATGTGAAAATAATTTTACAAGCTATGTGTCCATGGATGATCGCTTCTTCGGATGACATATAAGTCACATGTGGTTGTGGAATGAATGTCTTTATTTGAGATTTAAATATTGGTTTCCAGGCCTGGGTTAGTCTCCTACACTAAATATTCTAGGTCAAAGTCCATTTACTAGTGAAAAGTGAATTAAACAAGGAATTATAAACACCAAAATATGTTGTTCAGGACATTAATGTGACAATCAGCAAGGTTCTTTGAGCATTCATGTCCAAATTTGTGAGAATATATTTTATGACTGGTTTCATTAACCCTATAACAAATATTTGTTTATTGTCACACTTGAGTTGGCGGCCCCCATTTGCATACAACCCCTTTAGAGACTAAAAATTAAGTGTATTAATAGGCTGTTTTCGGTTTAGCGCACTCAGTGTTAAGGAATGGAAACGTGACATACAACAGAATCCAAATTTGACTAAAGAACGCAAGCAAGGCATGGGGATTTTTTGGAAGATGCGTGCACTTGCTATTTATAAAACTCTCTATGGTATGCCTGGAGGCATTTTCTAACACTTTGGTAGAATATACTGGCACCCACTTATTAAGAAGTGCTCATCGAAACAACCTTTTTTAATTATTTGTGCTAGACATTTGAATATACTGCCATTCATAGTGTTTTACGTAGATTTGAATTGTCAGTGATGTTCTTGTAGCTTCTGTTTTTTAGTTATGTCCTACACAGTGGCAAAATATTTTTGTGGGCACTTTCCTGTGTACAAAATTTTCACAAATGGCTTCATGCTGTATCTTATTTAGCTAGTTGTATACCGCAAAGTGGCAATAGCTATCCAAACAGCTTGTACAATTACTGGAAGTATGCAAAAAATATTAGGCCACCTTAAATGATGTTTATAGATCGCAATTTCAAGTAGATACCAACATTCTGCGTATCCTGAAGAGTATGTATGCCAAATTTTGTTAGTATAGGACAATTACAAGTGCACAAGGTTATTCTCATGCTATTGTGAGAAAAAATTATTGAAGTATACTCAATAATTTTTTTTCACAATAACATGCGAAGTATGCAAGATTAGTAGACAGGCCTGTCTGCCTGCCTACTAATCTTGCATACTTCTAGTAACTTTACATACTGTTTGAGTAGATATCTGCCATTTGCAGTGTACAAAGAGCCGAGTTAGCTACAGCACACTGCTTATTGTGAAAATTTCATACACAAGAAAGTACCTGCAAAGATTACTGTGTATTTTGACGTTGTGTAGGACATAACTCAAGAAGCAGCTAAACTAATACTAATGACATATATGAAATCTGCATGAAGAACTCTACACTTGGCTTTCATTTCAAAGCTGTAGCTCAAATAATAAAACTATTTCAAGTAAAGTTCAATCAGCAAAACGTGCCCCTTGCTATAGTGACCTACAACATCGCGACACAAAGTTGAAGGCAAGTATTTTGTCGAAGCGACTCTGGACTGTCTTCCCAGGGGCTGCTCTTAAACACTGGGAATTTTCCTGCATTTGCCAGAAGTGCAATACTTAAATGTTTGTGAATGTGCCATTGGTATTGGCACACTGACAAAAAAAACAGTCCTATGAAATGCAGAATCACCTATAACCTTGTTCGACATATACATTTTGACTCCATATCACTGTTTTGTGTTTCGTACTCAGTGTTTCAGTGGTTACAGCTGCTAATTACTGAACATAACTGCTTCATGACCATGCGACAATTTTCGCTAACAGAAAGTTATAGCAGTCGCAGGCATTATACTTGCAGTTCTCAACGTCTACTTTGTAAGAAAGACTAGCACCAGTTCTAAGATAAACCTCCCCCAAAAGCAATGATAAAATAGATTTCCCTTCCAAACAGAATTGTCCCACAAGGCTTACAAAAGCCTCTGTGGCAAAGTAATACCTGAAACAGCAAAGCGTGTTCTACCAAGTACGGTGACAAATATTTCAGGCCTGCCAGTCTGAGGAATCCGACAAACTAACAATTGTAACAAGCATGTGATGCCCCCTCGGGCATAATCTTCGTTGGCCCGCCAGGCCGAGGCCTGCCGGGATCGGTAGGCAGCATTGGTCACCGCACCGCAATAAACACCGATGAGCACAGCTGCTCGGCGGTCAGTCATCGTTCATCACCACCACGCTGCGGAGCGTCCGTCTAACGGAGGGTGCCTGGAGTCCTCCCTCGTTCATGAACCCGGGCCGATCGAGACACTGGCGACGAGGATGGCGACGAATACCAACAGATCGTCGCACGCCACCGCGAGCGGCGAAACACCGCCCCCCGTTGCTGCCACCATGCCACTGTACGGAAGGCTTCAGCCGTTCGAGGGAGATGGGTCTTCCTGGCCAATTTACGAGGAACAAGTCCACGTGTTCTTCCGGGCAAACGAAACACCCGAGGCCAAACAGCGGGACATTTTCCTGGCCAGCTGCGGGAACCGCGTCTTCAGTCTCCTGCTTGACCTTCTCAAGCCAGCCACGCCGCATGTTAAGACGCTGGGTGAGCTGCTCGCCATACTATGCTCGCATTTCAACCCAGCACCATCCACCCTTATGGAGCGTTTCCGCTTCAACAACCGGAGCCGCTGGGAAGGAGAGACCCTCGGGCAGTTCATTGCTGCGCTACGAGGGTTAGTGAGTGCCTGCGCCTTCGGAGGCCAACTGAACTCGCTGCTCCGGAACCGTTTCGTCTGTGGCGTCAACAACACCGCCATGCAGACGCGACTCCTGAAGCTTCCTGACCCCTCGCTGGACGACGCCATGAAAGCAGCGCTGGCAATGGAAGCAGCCATCAAGGACGCCGGCGAGATTTTGCGTGCGACTGGCCCCGCCACCTGCAGTACTTTGTTTGCGCCACTCACTTGGCGCCGTCGACCACAGCAGCTCGTGTCGCCGCAGCGCTGTCGCTTATACTCGTCGGATCAAGTCTCATAACATTGATAACGACATGGACTGCGTGTAGATGAGGAAGAGTCACAATGCTTACTTACGCATACTCAGACAAATCCCAGAGGAGTTCCTGTGTGATTTTTTAACCGGAAATGTACAGTCGGCGGTGACCCAGAGTTGACAATGCATGTAAGAGGGGTGCGAATCTTTTCTTTTTATGAGTCTTGCCCAGCTCCCAAAGATCTGCTCAAGTCAAGACTTGTTGATGGCTGTATGTGTTTTTTTTATTGTCGCATGCCCTCGAACCGCCATGAATCACTGTGTAATGACATTAGAGCAGTATTCACGTCCAAAAGAAAATGCAGCCGGTAATTGGGCTGCCTAAGGTTTGCTGCCTCGTGGCAGCTCCCGTCCTCTCCCCCGTTTCCGTTGACAAGTTAGGGGGAGGGGTCTAGAGCAGTCTTACACCCCCCTCCCCACAGTGGCATAGCCAGAAAATTTCTCGTGTGAAGGGGGGGGGGGGACGGGTCCCAATTGACCGTGGAGGGGGAGGAGGGGGGCCATTGCCATAGTAGCAAAAAATTTACTGTTAGTGAGCGTTGCAAGTGCCCAGCGTGGCCCCCTTGGCTACGCCGCTACTCGCCCCCCTCCCCCGTAATCGAGCTATCAGAACGTGCATGACGCGCATGCATGACATAACATGAATGACATGCCGCGAAGCTGGCATGGATGTCGTGACATCATCACCATCATCAGCCTATTTTGATGTCCATCGCAGGACGAAAGCTTCTCCAGTGATCTCCAATACCCCTGTCTTGTGCTAACTGGTTCCACGTGTCTTCAAGTTTCCTAATTCCATCACGTCCACCTTATTCTCTGCCATCCTCGACTGTGCTTCCCTTCCCTTAGCATCCATTCTGCAACTCTAATAGACCAGCAGTTATCTTCCTTACGCATTGCAATGTCTGCCCAGCATGACTTCTTCCTCTTGATGTCAACCAGAACATCAGCTACCCCCTTCAGCTCTCTAATCCACATCGCTGTCTTAGTCTGTTATCGTCATGCCTAATATTTTTCATTCCATCGCTCGTTGCGCGGTCCTCAACGTCTTCCCAAGCTTCTTTGGTAACTTCCAAGTTTTGGCCCCATACGTTAGTAACGGTAGAAATCAGTGATTAGCAGTAAGCTCCATGGTAATGGTTTAGTAATGCCTGCCGTAAGCTCTCCAACTATTTTTTTTTGTTAATTTGCTTGATCAGAGGCCCCTGCGAGTAATTAACCTCAATAAACGTATTTCTGCGCAGGTTCTAGAGGCTGACTGCCGACCACGACATTTCGTTCTCTCGCCAGGCTGCGGAACGTTACTTTTCTCTTCTGCGTACTAACTTTCAATCAAACTTTTACACTTTCTGCGCTAAGGTTCTCAAACGTTTGTTGCAAATAGTCTGCAGCGTTGCTGAGTATGCCAATGTCATCTACAAACCGTAAGTTGGTGAGCTATTTACCGTTAGCCCTCACTCCTAACCATTCCCAGTCTGACAGGTTGCACACCTTTAAGTATTCAGTAACAGCATTGTAAATATCTTGCCATTGATCATGCGAAGCCTTTTGCAGATATCTGGCTATGGAAAGTCGGCGCGTTAGTGTCATCCGTTCGATATCAACATTCGTGGGAAACTTCATTTTTGACCGCTGTTCGGAGTCAGTGCGCTGCTGCCTAGATGCCCCGATCGAGTCATTACAGCTACCTGATTCAAGCGCAGGTAGCGCGCGTTTGATGTATCCAATATCAACGCGTTAACGGCCAGTGTTCATTTATCATATACTGTAAGCTTGTTCACGTACTCAGTTATAATTAGGATGTAAATTAGAAAGACTGGGGTGTTCCAAGGGTGTTTTCTTCTTTAACACCCTTTTCCGTTAAAAGAGGGTGTTTCAAGGGTGTTTACAAGGGCGAAAAGATAAGTACACCCGTATTACACCCATAAGGGTGTGAAAATTTTTAGAGTGCATGGCGGCCTCCTCGTTGCCCCTGCCCGCTAAAAGCTGGGGTTCGGCGGCGTCGAGGTAGCCTTCCTCCATTTTTTGAGCATCTAATAAGTCCCTGGGTTATCCGTCCATTGTCCGTCTAGAATCGGGTCGGTTGTCGGGGCGGTGGTCCATTCCAGGCAGCATCGTCCCTCTGGTCGAGACCAGGGTGCCCGCGAGCGCCCGTAGTCGTGCTAGGCCTAACTAGGCTGAGCACTCGCCCGACCACCTAGGAAATTCAAAGTCCGGTAAAAAACCGAAAAATGGTCCCACCGTCCTTAATTTGGTGTCCTGGTGGCCCGCTTCTGGTCCTCTTTAAGCTCCAACCAAAATTTTGGAGGTCCAGTGGGTCGAAAAGGTCCGGGTTGGTCAAGATCTGTGGAGCCCATGCGACACACGTCCGCAACAATCGCGCTTGGCCCTCTCTGTGAACTGCACCACAATATTAGGGCAATTAGTGTTACCGCTTGTCCTAACCCGATGGCAAACTTCAACATCAGAATCATCGAAAGGCACATCAAGTGCACCTGCAAGTTTTCTGGTTATATCCAGGGTGTTTTCTTTTGGTTCCATAGGTACATGTTTGATTTCTATGTTAAAATACCTAATATGCTGTTCATTTTGCATGAGCATTACTTCATGATCCTTGAGTATTGCGAGCAGGTCATCTCAGTCCATTTCCAGACTCACCACTGTGTTCCTTAGATCAGAGTTTTCATTTTTCAGCTCACTCACAGACGTTTTCATTTCCTCATAGTTCTTGTTCGCAAATTCCAAGAATCCCTTCACTTCACTAATTTCTTTCCTTAAGTCGCTTTCCATGCATATGCGCAGTTCTCTAAATTCATTCTTCAACTCACGTTTAAGTTCTTCGAAATGTTTAGAGATCTCTTGCTTGCCTGTCATTGCTACCAGAGCGTGGGACAAAACGGAGATGAGCAAACAAGAGCGCGAGTGAAATAACAGAAATTACAGTTTATCCGAACAGGAATGTGGCAGCAGCAGCTACGGCCGAACGTGCATCCCACTATTTAGGAGGAGCATAATAATCACCGACCTGTACAGGCGGAAAGAAGCGGTTCAGTATGCGTGCACGTGGCCGTAACCGCTGCTGCCAACTGATGCGAATGTGCCTCTTGCAAGGCTTTTAAACCAAGAAGCTTGGGGTTCCGCGCAGGCGCGTTGCGGTAGTTGGTAGGTGATAGACACGACGATGACCAGGCTAGTTTTTGTTGGGGCGATAAGCGGCGCAGCTGGGGTAGATGAAGTCTTCTTGCTGGCAGTTCCTTGCAGCTGTGATCTGTACAGGCGGAAAAAAGTGGTTCAGTATGCGTGCACGTGGCCGTAACCACTGCTGCCAACTGATGGTGGCCCGGACGATGGTGTCCCGGTCCCGTGTTTGTTGGCCTGGCCTGGACCAGGACATTGCTCACATGGTGCAGAGCTGTCAAATCTGCCAGGAGCATCAACGGGCTTCACCCCTGGCCATTCCCGCAGAAACCCTGGTCCCGCCTATGTGTTGAATTTGGGGGACCCTTCAAGGGCCATTACTTCCTGGTAGTGGTGGACGCCTTTTCGAAGTGGATGGAGGTTCTACCTGTCCCCATTCCATCAGCAGGCATGACCATTGTGGCGCTACGACAGGTATTCGCCGCCCAGAGGTTGCTGCACGTCAACGTGTCCGACAGTGGTCCTGCTTTCGCCAGCACGGAGTACCTGGCCTGGCTGAAGAAGAACGGAATACGCCGGATGATGGTTCCGCCGTACCACCCTACTTCAGACGGTGCAGCCGAGCGGGTGGTGCAAACCATCAAGGACAAGCTCAAGAAGAGCAAGACTGGGGATTTCTGGAGATTGCCCGGATACTGTTCCAGTACCGAACCACGCCCCCCGATGTCACTGGCCGTGCCCTCTGTGAGCTCCTGATGGGTTGGATGGTCAAGACATCCTTAGATGTCTTGCATCCGGGCCTCCGATCCACAGTGCTACTGAAGCAGCTAAAGCAGAAGCTGGCTGCTGACCGAGGGTGCCGTCCCGGGCCTTTGCTGTAGTCGGGAGCTGCAAATTTCGCCAGGAACTTTCGTCCTGGCCCGCTCTGGTCCGCCGGACAGGTGGTGTCTCCTGCCAGCGCCTCATTGCTGCTCGTCCGCATGCCTGACGGGGCCACGTGGTACAGACACGCCGACCATGTTAGGCCTCACCTCGGGACTTGGTCAGCCCCCTCGACTGCCACTTCTGAGTTCCAGCCCGCAGGAGGACTAGCAGCAGCACCAGTTGCTTCCAGCAGAGCACCGCCCACCTCAGAGGCGGCAATTGTTGCCAGTGGTGCGGTGCCTGTTGGGCCGGTGTCAAGTCCGGCGCTACACACAAGGCCGACCACTGCGGACCCTCAGGATGGAGCGAGGCTGTCTCAGGCAGCACCCGGCGTTATCACACCTGGCCCGTCAACACCGGTGCCCAGGCAGAGTACTCGACGGCGGAGGCCACCAGACCGTTACTCGTCAAGGTACAAGGAACCGTCGACCTGGCTAGGATGGAGGCAGAGCCTTATGCTCTTAACTTGAGCGTTTGTTTATTTTAGCTAACAAACAAACTGGGGGTAAGGAGGTGTAACAAGCATGTGACGGCCCCTCTGGCATAATCTTCGTTGGCGCGCCAGGCTCGGTGGCCTGCCAGGCTCGGCAGGCAACATTGGTCACCGCACCGCAATAAACAACGGCGAGCAGAGCTGATCGGCGGTCAGTCATCGTTCATCACCACCACGCTGCGGAGCGTCCGTCTAACGGAGTGTGCCTCAAGCCCTCCCTCGTTTACTAACCCGGGCGGATCGTGACAGAATACCTTCAGGGCTGAATAGCTTCAATAATGGGATGTCAGCATTTTGCTGAAATTAATAAAACTTCAGTTATTGAAATCTTGTTTAAGACATTTGCAATTATCCTGCAGTTTTAATCTCTGTCACTTCCGTAAATATCTTCTAATTATTTTTTCAGGCTACAATTCTTGGTAATAGAGATATTCATTGCACAAAGAGCTAGTACATGTCATTTAATAATAAAGGTAGATTTTCTATCCTCAGGATTTGTTCTGTTCCACAGCTGTTTCTTGAAATCTGGATTGATGTACCCGCCTCCTTATGTTAGCAATAAACAGAAAAATCTGTCAGTATGTTTTGTTTAAAATACAAATGATCTACGCAATAGACTATTTGCTAATTTTAAATTATAACGATAATAGGGCAGGACCATAAAAACAAACTGGTGCCGACTCACAACTGTACACGCTACATCCATGCAGCTGTGCCATAGAATGTGCATGTGTTCAGAAGAACCAAATGCCCTAGAGAGAAAGCAACAGCAACTCATTGTTTGTCAGATTATGCACCCGATGTAGTTTATTCTCAGTAAATACGTAAATCAGTGATGTGAGGTGTCTTACTTTATGTTGCAAGTTCGAAGTTCTCGTAGTCTTGCTTCTTTTTATTTTGTTTTCTTTGTGAGCATGAGTGACTTGGTTGCCTTCGTACATATTCTCAAAACTGTTTCTTCATCCCTGGGGGTCACGAAAGTTCATTTACACATAAAATTCCCAGTTACTAATATGGTAGGCTTCGAGCTTAATTATCTTATCTTTCGTATGTTTATCTACGAAGTAGTTTTATCATTCATTGAAACATATCCACGCACTGCACAGTGGGCACACAAATTATAAATATCTGTTCTTGCGTTCTACCCAGCTCTAGTGTTTTCGTAAACTGACGCTGGTGCAATGGCCTGTCTGCACCTGCAGAAAAATAGCAAAGTGGCTAAAATTAAAAGTCAATAACATAATAAAGATACAAAGCAAAAATATAAGTTTGCAATTGTCCTGCATAACCAGAGTTTCGCTTAGAATTTGAAAAAAATTTGACATTTTGCTATGGTATATATACCCGCCGTGGTTGCTCAGTGGCTTGTGAGAGCTGCTTTGGGCACTAAGTGAACTGCATAGCACCTGTGTTAGAGTACTAAACAAAGCAAAAAATCACTCCAGATTGGAGCGGCAGCAGAAAGTTATACACAGATGTTTTATTTCACGCACCATTATTGTGGCTTATCATCTGCTCCTGTTGTGTGGTAATGCATACATTGGGAAGACCGTCTTTGCGCCAATGCTACCTTAGCGGGACACCAGAGAAAGGTAGAAATCAAGAACAGGTATTCACACTTGGATGGTCACAGTGTAATATGTGGATGCGTTTCAGTGTACAAAAGACTACTGTGGTAGATAATTATAAAGACAAAGACAAAATAATTAAAAAGAGGTATGTGTCAGTCATCGTTCTGTGATATCCAGTGTTTATAAAAACACTTCTTTCTGTATGTGTGCCAAGCCGTAGGGAGGCTTTACGTAACTCAGTCATGCTTGCTAAGTTAAAAATCGGCACAGTGAAAATCACGAGAACATTGAGTGATATGTATATGTGGCACCTATTGTAACTTATTCATGTATTGGCTGAGGGTAGCTTACAGCCAGTACATAATCTACTCTTACAGGATGACTTATCATGAGTAAAGGAAGCCTTCCTCACATCTTCCTCTTTGTTTCTTTTGGATCTCTATGCACCATGTGTATTATTACAGTTGTTTGTATGCAGCTGAGTATAGGGTTCTGCTTCCTCCCTTGTCCTCATTATACATACGCTATCTTTGCCATAACAAAATACAGCTACCTGTACATAGTTTGTCAGCGGGCTTGCATTATGACAGGTTTTGTAATGATGGTTATTGTAATTTGTGAAATTGTCTGTGTCAGCTACTATACTTAGTCTTTCAAAAGTATGTCTGTCAACATAAATAAACAATTAGTATTAATGTTGCTGTATTTATTTTTGTAATATTGTCAGTTATGAAGATTTATACACTGTTGCATGTTGTATGATAGAATAAAATTGATGCACAACTTTTTAATGTGGTGTTTCTCAGACAAATTTTCAACTCACGCTAACACACAGGAGTTGTGTTGGAAAAGTGCCAACAAGAATACCATTAGGTAAGACAGCTGTTTTTACTGTTAGATTGGATTATCAATTGCCAACCAGTTGTTTTCAGCAAGCATAGTATAATGCATAGATTATGTAATCTAAGTCGGCATATTGTTTTTGTTGCACTTCATTATCTGGGTCTCATTTGTACATCAGTACAGCCTTTTTTATTTGTTATGTGTCGCTTACTTGCTTAAGATGTTAAATCGTAAGTTCTAAATAAAAATACGTCTCGCAGAACAGTGAAATAGGTATACCTTATAACTCTTTTGACATATAAGAGACTTGTGCGGTGGTGAATTGAACTTGTACATGAGTTACAAAGTATTTTGGGAAGCCAAGAAACACTTACACCAAGGACAACATAGGGGAAATTACTTGCGCTTAATAAATTAAATAAAGAAGCGATAAATAATTGGAAATGAAAGTGGATGAAAAAAACACTTGCCGCAGGTAGGGAACAATCCCACAACCTTCCCATTTCGCGTGCGATGCCCTACCAATTGAGCAACCACGGCGCCCTTTCCCCATCCACTTTCTTGGGTATTTATGTTTCCTAATAGAACCCTGGGAGTGTTAGCCAATGCCATTCCTCAGAAACCTTGGCAGCGGACGTGGCACATCCTTTCTGCCACAGGCGTCACGAGAACGTGATCAATTTCTGGGGCGAAGACAACCGGTCAGTAAACCCACATGCTAACTGAAGGCTTCAACGTTGCCGGATTCGATACCCTCTTTATATAATGAACGAGAAGAAAGGGGGTTAACCGATCTTTATTAGTCATGTCATAAGAGACCAAGAAACGCTGACACCAAGGGCAACATAGGGGAGATTACTTGCGCTTAATAAATGAAATAAAGAAACGATAAATTAATGGAAATGAAAGTGGACTCGGTGGTCTCTGAGTGGTGGCGCTGGCTAACGCTCCCAGGGTTCTACTAGGAAACATAAATGCCCAAGAAAGTGGATGGGGAAATGGCATCACGGTAGCTCAATTGGTAGAGCATCGCATGCGAAAAGCGAAGGTTGTGGGATCGTTCCCCACATGCGGAAAGTTGTTTTGTCATCCACTTTGATTTCAATTTATTTACCTTTCCTTTATTTCATTTATTAGGCACAAGTAATTTCCCCTATGTTGTCTTTGGTGTCAGTGTTTCTTGGCTTCTTATGATTTGACTAATAAGAATCGGGCCCCTCGGTTAAGCCCCTTTCTTCTCGTTTATAATATTCTGGGGTCTCATTATGGTTCTGAGTGGCATTGCAGTGTCACGTATATGCAGCTGCAGGCTACATATTGGATGTTTATTTACGACTGTTTTGCTTGGTTGGCTATTGATTCCTGTTTAATAGTAATGAGAACTGTCTTGCCTTCGTAGTGATTGTGTGCTGACTGAAACATTTGAATTCTAGAAGACAATAACAAGGAGTGATGAAATATTAACTTTTTGTTGCCAGCCTGCCATGCGCTTTTCAGCAAGTTTGTTATGGATTCTCTATTATCCTATGTTTTCTTTTCACAGTAGTCATCTTGAGAACTGGCCGTAGTTGTGTGTACTTACAGCAAGAGTTGACACATTTTGAAAAGCGGCTCGACACTGCCAGCGGAGAGTCAAACGACTTACATGGATTAGTTATTTTACGCTGTTTGCAAGAGTCCTGCACCACGCACTAAGGGTAACCTGACACACACTGCTGGAGTCATCAGACTTGTCAAAAATAGTTGCCTGAATTCTTCAGCAGTGGTCATGTGACCCTCTATCTTGAGTCATCTGACTCGTCTAGAATAGTTAATGGACTCCCTCAGCACTAGTTTTGTAACCATTTTGAGAATGAATGAATGTTTATTGTTTTATGGCGCAAGGGCCAAGTGTGGCCAAAGAGCGCCATGTCCGTGTTAATGAGTTTGCAGTGAAATCATGAGTTTTATGAAGTTGGTGTGACGTGGCTGTAGAGGGGCCTCAAAAAGGTCCCGCTAAAGTGCGTGAAATTTGTATCATAAAAGAATGGCGATGACTTATGGCGTGTACTATGAACAATAAGACGCATTTAAAAAGAATGATAGGATGTCTAAAAATATATCAGGTTATATAAGATATGCTAGAACACTACTGCCTCCTTAGAGCCCTTGAACACAAGGGCCTGGAGGCATGTGCTATTCAAAACAATTATCGCAGCGGCATCCTGTGGAGCGAGGATGCTCTACGAATTTAACGGGCTTATAATGTGTAGAACTACATCCTTTAAGAAGTCGAGGACTGCCTTGGTGTTAAAAAGTGGTTCCTTACCTAGAAACATAGCCGGGTGTAGAGGGATGTAATAACGGTATGCAAGCGGAAAATGTCCCTTTCTTTCAGGTTCGGCTTTCCGACACTCCAAGAGGACATGGAGGACGGTCAGCCTCTCACCGCATCTACCACTGGTTGGAGGTTCACTTCCAGTAAGTAGAAAATGATGGGTGCCAAATGTGTGCGCTATTCTGAGGCGACAGAATAGGACATCTGTTCACCGAGATTTTGTTGGGGAGGGCCAAGAACCTAACTGTGGCTTTATAACGTGCAGTTTATTATTTATTTCTGCGTCCCACCTGCGTTGCCAGTGGTTTCACAGTTTCTTTCGTATGCAATGTTTCAGATCTGTGAGAGGCACCAAAGCAGTATTATTATTAAAGGGAAGCTGAAAGGTTTTCCAGAAAAAATTATTTCCCTAGTGACTTTGCTATACGCACATGGGCTACCGCCACATCTACAAATCGAGATCTGCTTGAGTATTAGGATATATACATGGATACCTTGGTTTTGCACCTTGACGCAAAAGTCACGACACAAGAATTGAGCAAACTGTCTCTGTGTCGTCGTCCGTTAGCGTACTATGCAAATATTGCATTAATGAGTGCCATTCTTAAGCATGTAAATTGATCGTGTAAAAAATTATGTGGATCCCACGTATGTGCGAATCGATGTAAGCGAAGCTTTCTGTGTTCGTTCTTGTCGTACGTAATCTCCACAGAGTAGTCAGGCACCCTCTAATGAAATGCTGTCAATTTTTGCCTGATTACGCCCGTCATTGTGATGCAAATAAACGTAACTTCAACTCATTTTCTCAGAAATAAACGCTGAACGAAACGCTGACGTCATCCTGAACAGAATGAACCAGCGCCGTAGTACTAGCGCCGTAGCCCCTATTCGCAAGCTTATGTTCGGGTTTTTTTTTTTCCTTTCGGCAGGGGGGGGGGTGCTCTTGTACCGTAGAAACGTCCTTAAGACGTCTCTGAAGGGCTTGTTTTTACTTTCAAGCACTCAATGAAAACTGTCATCGCTGCAACTTCATCATGTTGCAGGTCACCATGGCGTGTCGCGCAAGTATGACCACGCTGATTAATTTGGGTTGGCATATACTATTTTTTTGCGTCATACTTCGCCACATTCACTTTTAAAACTATGCCAGAGCTGGAGAAGACCGGCCAACTCGCTAGGTCCGTTTTCTCTGCTTACTTCCGCAAAGTGTATATCGCTGTGGTTACCAAATACGCCAAACCGTGTGCTGCCACGCAAGCCTTTCTGGCGATCTGAGCAACTGAAGTCGCAGGCTTTCTTCAACATGGCGTCGACGTTCCATATGGCTATCTTCAAGCACTTTTCGCGGACTCTGCTCACCGCAATCTCTCCAATGTTATGTCTTACCCTTAGTCTCTTCGATCTGGCTGCACTGGCTGCACTAGTTCCGTGATAGTTCCGCCACCGTGAAACGAGCGCGCAAGACCGGTTCCAGCAGTTCACAACACTAGCGCCGCACTGTCGCTGTCAAAACGAATAGGCAAGTTCACAAAATGTGCAGGCCTTGTCGTCTGCAGCGCGTCGCCAGCGTCGCTTCGCCGGCTCCCTAGGCGGATTCTTTGTGCCGGGTGCTCCACTGATTCGTGCTGCTTTTTTTTTCTTTTTCTTGTGTGGTGCATCGGACTTTTCGTGCGTGTGTGATCGAGATGGCTGCCTGCTTGCAAGCGGCTATGGAGCTGTTAGAGTCCGACAGCGACGAAAAATTCGACGAGATGTGCATTTTACTTGCATGCGGTGTCGTCAGAAACGATCGTCATCGTATCCCTGGTTACTGTGAAACTGTAGTGAACACGTACTTCGAAATGGAGTTCAAGAGACTCTTCCGGCTGTCTAGAAACACTTTCGATGAGCTGAGCGCTCGCTTCATGGCATCCGCCTTCTTCCCCGATGCTGTACAAGGAAGGCGGCAGATTTCGGCTGAAAAAACATGTCTGATAGCTTTAGTCTACATAGGTTCCCAGAGCTCAATGTATGCTATTGGCGATAAATTTGACGTGACGGAGTCGTCGGTGCATGTCTGTGTCAACCGAGTCGTCAAGTTTTTGCACGGCATCAGAGACGAAGTAATCTGCTGGCCTGGCAGCGCGGAGATTGCCCGCGTGAAAGCCGGATTCCTTGCGAAGAGTGGTGGCAAGGGGCCCCGGAACACTATACACACTAAACAAAAATAACGCGAAACGGGAGTAAACCGCTCGTCCTGTATCGCATTCCGGTTTCTGGGTTTTTTTTACTACGTACCAGTCGAGGTAAAAATTTACTACCATGCTGACCAAGGTTTTTGTATGTAGAAACGAGAGTAATTTTTTAATCTGTGGGAAGTTTTTGAGGGACGATAGTGGTACTATATTTTTACTGCCATCACGAAGTTCTAGCGGCTATTCCTGAGAGTTATTCTTCAAGCCCATTCGCGAGTTTCTTGGGTCTGATGTGGGAGTATTTTTTTACCTCATTCATCCAGTTTTCTAGGCTATTCCTGGGAGTTATTTTTAGGACTATTCTCGAGTTTGTTGGTACTGATGTCGGGGTATTTTCTTACCTCGTTATCAAGGTTTCGTAGCTCTACCTGAGAGTAATTTTTCAAGCCCATTCTGTGGTTCGTTGGAGCTGATCTCGGAGTATTTTTTTACCTCGTTCATCAGGTTTTCTCGGTTCTTTCCGAGAGTAATTTTTCAAGCCCGTTCTGGAGTTTCTTGGGCCTGATGTGGAAATATTTCGAAGACAATTGAAAGATTACAAAGATTATTTCATGGATCCCAAGCATGAGTGATTGTTTATTAGTTCTGACATGTTTCTCATAAAAAAGTCAGGCATGAGTTAATCATCACAAAACTATAGCCTTATAAAATGCTGTGATAAGCATAATAAATATTTGTACTAACACACAGACTGGGGGCTGGTAACTGCCCATTAGATCTCTCATAGCAAAATAAAATACATCACAACACATTCAATGTGCAATCCCACTAAAGTACAGTGAAAACAAGCAACATACAATATAAAATCTAACTGATAAATATACAGTCAGTACTAGAGACGTTCACATTAAACCCACTGAATATGCAGGTCATTCCTTCGAACAGGCAGTTGTCCAGAACATGGATGTGCAGTGCATTCAATGGATTAGTATGAACATAACTATGCAACATAAAAATATTGCACTTAAGGCCAAATGGCATCTGCTGCTAATGGCCATTACTGCACCAGACAAAATGAAACAACCATGTGGTAAATACAGCAAGCATTCGTACTATCACATTAGTGCCGGCCACTGACCACCATATCTCTCACTGCAAAAGGAAAACTATCAACGCATTCACGATGTAGTGAAACTAAAGCACTGTGAAAACAAAATGACACACAATACAAAATCTAACTCAAAAATACACAGGCAGTACTAGAGATGTTCACATTAGACACACTGAATATGCAGATCATTCCTTCAAACAGGCAGTTGTCCAGAACATGGGTCTGCAGTGCATTCAATGGATGATTATGGACGAAACTATGCAACATAAAAATATTGCACATAAGGCCAAATGACATCTGCTGCTAACGGCCACTAGTGCCTCAGACGAAATGAAACAACCATGTGGTAAATACAGCAAGCATTCGTACTATCACATTAGTGCCGGCAACTGCCCACCACATCTGTCACGGCAAAATAAAAACTATCACAACACATTCAAGATGTAGTGAAGCTAAGTCAGTGGTAGAGATGTTCACATTACACCCACTGAATATGCAGACAATTTCTTCAAACAGGCAGTTGTCCACAACATGCGCGTGCAGTGCATTAAATGGATCATGAACAATACTATGCAACATAAAAACATTGCACTTAAGGGCAGCTAGCATCTGCTGCTAATGACCATTAGTGCCCCAGCGAAATGAAACAATCGTGATAAATACAGCAAGCATTCATACTATCACATTAGTGTCGGCAACTGTCCACCATATCTTTCATTGCAAAAGAAAAACTATCACAACACATTCAAGATGTAGTGAAACTAAAGTACAGTGAAAATAAACAAGTGACACAATATACAAAATCTAACTCTTCAGTATTGCAACAAGCAAATGAAGGGGCACTAGAGATTATCATTAGACCCATCGATAGCATACTGACCTTCAAACAGCTAGTTGCCCAAGACATGGGTGCACAGTGCAATGAATGGATAGTTAGGAAGAAAACTGCAACAACCATGAGCAACATGTTCTATAAACTTTCAAACTTTCTAAAAAATGACCTCACTCAGATAAGGAAAGTGGTGATTGCTAATACACACGACAAAACATATATGGAAAACAGCCATTAACTGATACTAAAGCCCCTCCATACACGTTTCCGCCGACCAGGTTAAGTACCGCCAACCTACCCTCTTCCTCCACGCTCCTCTGCCACTCACCCCCTTAGCTTCCGGTGTCAAGCGGAACTTCAGTAGCTGCAGCTTCCTGTTCCGAGTGGAAGTAACGCTATGTTTCTCTTAACGTTGTTTACTTTCGCGTCGATGGAGAGGCTTTAATTGCACCAGCTGCGGTTTAAACTGTGAATGCGATTCCATCCAAGTACCACCGCCTATTGTAATCAGCGATCTGATCGTGTTCGCTGTTTCACGTCAACCTGTGACGGGTTGTGCCACGAGAGACAACGTACAGTGGAATGTAGTGCCTGGCGCTTGGAGACCACTGCCGTTTTTCGTGCATTTAGAAAACAGCGACCGCGAATTACTACTTCAGCGGAATATAACAGCTTGTCGCCTTTGCATTCTTCTCATGGCGACTCCCACAGCTCTGCTAAGCACGCGTCGGCGTCTGACCATCGGCAGTCAAAGCGGAAATTCCCGCAGCACAACTCCAGGAAGCGGTAACGCCGGAACTAGAAGCTTTTAAAACAGAAATGCTGGAACAGGATTTGGTGTGAGGAGAAAAGGCGGCGCACAACAAAGGTTGTCGCTACTTAAGAAAGTGGCAGTGGCGCGTGGATGGAGGGGCTCTAACTGATACCACTCCCCCTTGTGCTCAAAGAAAACATATGCAGCCCTTTTTCCACACAAGAGGAACATGTTGCACAACTGTATTGCAGTACTTATGGGTACAAGCCAGATTTCAATTTCGTTGCCTAAAAATTGTAGTGCTTCTTAGATAGACTAAAAGGGAATTGAGTGTGTTGCCCTTGTCTGTTTCTAGGCATGCAGTTGTGATGGATGCCATATGCTTGTGTGACAAATTGAACATAGTGCTACAGGTACGACTACAAGGATGTATACTTGTAGCTGCCCTCAAACCCCTTCATTTTGCTAGTCAGCATCTATAGTGTATCTTTGTATTGCTCATCTAACACTGTTTACACACAGAAGGCATGTCTGAATACCAAACCACCTTATTCTCCACAGTTACTTTAAAGTGAATGCGTTGTGACAAAGTGTAATGTGAGAAGTCCATGATAAAGATAAAAAAAGAAATAAAAATAGCTAATTCAACTCCCCCCTGAATTACCAATTTCTGGGCCATTAAGTTTTGCATAATACACTGGTGGTGATTAACACAGAGCCACATTGGCCTAACCCTAGTGGCACAGGACATCCTTCAAGTTATCAGTTGGTACAGAATCATTCAGCATGCTGCTGGTGCTTTTGCCCCTGCTGAGAATACCTGTGGCATACTAACATACATATTGTTGCTGAAGGTCCATTACAGAGATACTAAAGAGAAACAGTAAATCATTTTAGACTGATAAAACAATCTTTCAGAACTGTATTCATGAACATTGTGGCAATAAGCGGATTAATACATGAGAAAATGAAGATATAACTTTCAGTTTTTCAAGTTTTATGCAGTGCCCGCACATCAGTGTGGAGTCATACTTCAACTAAGTATATTCTTTGACACCTTTACAACAGAATTCATCAATATTGGCCAGTAGAACATTAGCTAGACCCGACCAGACACCGTCAAATTCCATATCACAGCGAGCTGGTGCAGGAACTATAAGGTGGTGGTGGCGACACCAGTTTTCATTTTTGCAAGTTATCTGGCTTATCAAGCCAATTCTCATGGTGGGAGTTGTTTTTTCAGTGCGGTAGAAGAATGATTTAATAAAGCTCAAATAAATTTTCTCTTTCGTGTCCCTTTAAAGCAAGCACTGTGCTACATGGCTTGGGCAACCTGCCAGCCACAGAACCCACGAGTGCTTTCGTTAGGCAAAATAATTTTTACAGAAACTTTCTTGAGGATAAGCATCTAAAAATTTTTTTGCCTAGCAATAGTTTTGTCTTGTAAAAATTGAGTAAATCCAATGCTTTCACCTGCGGCATTGTGTAGTAAAAATCAAGAAAGCAGTGCTCAATAAATGTCAAAATCCTGTGGGCCTTTTTCGAGTAGATAACGTGGAAGACCCAGAACGAAGCGAAAAGGCAGGCCAGGCCTGCCAGCAGTGACGCTGTCACAAACAATTGCTGCGCATCCATGTGTAGCGCCTCCCTTCAACCTCTACTTTTGTAAAAGGAGCCTTAAGGAGGCCCCCCGCGAACTGAAAGCCCGAGTTGTTAGCATCCAGGCGCAGCCTCTTCAGCAGGCCCTTTTCAACATATACACCGTCGCCGATGTCTACCTGTGAAACAACAGAACAAGCACAGATTAATTTTCTACACTTTTGATCAAGGAAAGGTTAGGAAATAAGGTAAGGTTTGCAAAAACGGAAGTAGCTGCTTCTTGTTGATACGGTTTAAAGAACAAAGTACTATTATGTATACCATACATGCGTTGTGCTGAGCTGTGTACTTTCACCTAAGACTAGAAAGTATTGGGAACTTCAATGCGAAAGAAAGACATTCATCTGCCTAGCTCTAAGCAAATGCGTTCCACCCCTTGGCACAGAATGAAATCTGGTGCTGTTCTAGCGATTAGCACACATTGAAAGCTTCAAGCCTGATTTAGTATTAGGCCAAGGGTCAAGCTGTGCTGGATTATAGTCAGATACAACTTTAGAAAAACAGGGGCGTTTACTCCTCCGAGGCAGATGCACACGAGCATCCACTAATGGGTGCGCACTCTGGACTGACGTCATGCGCCGGACGGCCGGTGGCTCGCCGTCGGAGAAGATGGCCACCCGGGCTTCGAACTGGGCCAAGTCGCGTCAGCTGTGCGTGTCAATGCCTCGTCACAGTGAATTCCCAAACTGTTTGTCATTGTCTATCATGCCGGAAATATTACTGCGAGCTTACAATGCGGCATCTGTGCCGCGTGCGTTTATTCTAAGCCGTGATCCGGCGAAGAAACATTGCAGCGAGCCTCACTGATGCTGCGCTACGCTTTGCCTGAAAACAGGATGCCTCGGTGACTGCTGCAAACACACATCCTGCCTGTTTGTTTCATGTCTTTTTTATTTCGCTCCTGAGTGAAGTTAGGACAAGAAAAGTTTGCCAAAGTCTGGTGCCTGCTGTCAGCGGCGGGTGAGTTCGTGTACCGTGTCGCTGCATTTTTCGTCGGACGGGGTAAAGTGATGGAGCAAAACCATTCTGAGGAGAAATTAGAAAAGCGTGCGTACGTGAAACAAACCTACGAGCGTCTCAACAGAAAATATTTGACAAAGAAGCCTCCAATGCAAAGATTTGTCGCCGTCAACTTAGCGTGAGTGATCGTTGTCAACAGTGAGATAGCCGAGCGTCTAACGGCGGTGTTCGAGCGTTGTGTATAGCACTGTTGATTGATTTCTTTCCACCAGTGCTCACCGCGCACGCAAGCTGTAGAATGCGTGCTGTGGTCCAGTCACGCATAAGTTGTGTTGCCAGCGTTCCTGCTTCCATGCGTGTTTGCACTTACTCATATTTGTCCTTTTATTTTATATTAGCATTTGTTTTTGGTAGTTTTCTTTCAGCAAAGTCCTTACACATTTTCATTAGCCAATCTCATTCAAAGCACTAACTCCTGTACACTGCAGGACTGGCCTCTTCCATCTCATTAAAAGCTTTCTCACTGGTCTACCTCGTCTTCCAATCTGCCTACTTGCTGTGTTTTCTGTCCTTGTTTATTGTGTTGTTGCTGCAATGTGATTAACCAACTTGCTCAAAACAAATTTTGATCGCCTATCAAAACAGAAAGGTTGAGAGATACATTTTCTTAAAAGCGTCATGTGGGTTGCACAGTAACTTTGCCTCTTACCTTTGTTCATGTTTATGCGTCAGTGCATGTGGCAGCTAGCCAGAAGTGCACATGAAAGGCTGCATATTGTGAAACACCTTGCTATGCTGTTGCATTTTTCATGCATTCAGTCTTAGTAAACAAACGGTTTCGCTGCCTATCCCATATGATGGCGAAAATTTTCAGCACGAATAACAATGTGCAGTGGGGTGTGATTTCTGTCTGACACTTTCGCCGTTGCAAAGACATTCTTCTGTGAATGGAGCCCAGCAAAGCAGTGCACTGAGAGCTTTTGCAACTTTCACCATTTATTACTTCACAAATGACATTGTCTGAACCTGGCCGTTGATCGACATGCCGATGGCTTGTAAATAATTGCCTCAATAAAACACATTCAACTTCACTCAGCGTTTTTTAGCACAATGCTAGCAGAGCTATTCAGGGTGAATAATTGTGCTTACATTGGTGTTACTTGCCCGGTCAGATAAACAAATACAACAATGGCTGCGGTATGACTGTGATTTGACGTGCAGGCTGCTAAAGGTGCCTTTGAAGCGTGCCCTGATGACTGTTATTTCATCACAGGACCCGTCATGCTCATAGGTGGCTGCCCAATAGAGTATTTTGGGCCTGACATTGGCATTATTCATCTCAACGGGCTGGAAAAAACAGTAGGGGCAGCACAACTGCACGCAAAGCACAATGTGCTTTGGCGTGCAAGCTGCTAAGAGTGGCTGTCAATTTCATTCACGTTGACTACTGCTTTTTCGCGTGAAGTGGCTGCCCGAATGAGCATTTCGGGCCCCACATAGTTATTCAGAGTTAATAACTGCATTTGCATTCAGATTTTCCGGCATTTCAGCACGTTTCCATGCCAACGCTTATATTAAGCATCATCTGTGCAGGACGTTGCTTTTTCAGAATTGGGCTTCCATTAGAAGGAATATGTCATCAAGTGAACCGCTTATTTATTTGAGAGGTCACGGGAGAATGCTTGGCTGCTGTGCTTGACACACAGTACACCGCTTCAGTGATGGGAGATCCATTGTTGCGTTTGCCGAGGTATGCGTGGCTGGCAGGAGGTCTGGACCTCGCTTCACGCAGAGTCAGAGACGAGGAGAGTTTTCTCTGCGAATAATTCTTTATACAATGTTTACATGTTGTTGTCGTTATCAGGACAGAGACCAACAGAGCAGCTGCAAGCTGCTTAAATAACACCCCTCAGCCCAAAGATCTTCCAGACAGTCCCCAAAGACGAAACAAGGTCGTAATAGAGAGGGTCTGGGCAGCCTCCGGGGTCCTAACGCCGCTCTCGGTGGCCGGCGCTTCCTTGAACCGTGCTGCGGCGTCAGGACGATTTGGCGGTCGGTCAGAATGGTGCGCCGGGCAAGTTTTATGGCCCGCATAGGACAAAGGGAACCAACTGCAAGGCACTGGGTCGAAACACAGCCCTCCTTTGGAAACTGTCCCAAACACAGCGGGAGTCGTTTGTGGTGCGGGCGCCGCCGGACAAACGAGGGGGGGGGTGCGTTGCTGCCGGGGCGGGGAGGGGCCGAATAGCAGTCCGTGATCCGGTGGCTGCTTCCGTCGTGGACGCCGTGCAGCCGCGAGGAAACTCGAGCCGTGCACGTAGTCGTGTCCGAAGCAGGCAGGCACCATGCGGGGATCAATGCTGCCTCCACAGTCGACAAACCATAGCACTGGCCTTCCGTCAGGCAAATCCCAGGGCACAAACATAACACAATATATGCTTCGAGAACTCGTTAGTGATCTTCTCGATCGTCGGTATCTCGTTGTGGTGAAAGAAATCGTGCACACGAGCTGAGCGCACACGTGTCCTACTTCGTGCTGCTGCTTCTTTTCTCCACATTTTGTGGGCGTTTTCGCGAGGGCGTCGATAGTTTGCCCCCCGATATATGCGAAGCTTTGACCTCCCTCCTCACCTTTAACATGGTGCTTTCGCTGACACTGAGCATCTTGGGTTTGTAATGCTTGCGATAAATGCATTGTTTTATATAAGTACTTGTTCAGTAGCAACTGATTCATTTGAAGCTCGGAACAAGAGTAGTAAATGTGCCGTGTACATGTAAACAAGCACAAATGCCATGCAGAGTTGCTCTTTCTACTTTTGCCGCTTGCAATGAAGCTAAAGAGCAGACGACGGGCAGCGTTGTGGAAGGCACGGGGTTATTTTTCTGTCGCAATCTGGCATGTGCTGTAGCACATGAGAGCTCTACTAAACCAGTCATCAAAGTCTTTATTTATACTGAGAACTGTGCGTTTCCTAAGCACAATTTTTTGAGCGGGATTGTTTTAGTTGCGGAGGCAATCGGACGTCGCGCTTCATTCATCTGGGCGGGGCCTCCCCTTTTTTCTAAATTTGTATCCGACTATAGTGACGCACAAGTGCTCGAGAACTATTGAACAAGACGCAATTGTTTTCAATTTACTGACTGCACTTGGGTGTAAAGCTTTTGTCTGAGAAATGAATAAACCACATATACAAGCAGCATTTTCTTAGTTAGCACAGTCTTTAATAGGTACTGATACCTTCAATTTAGAAAGCCCTGTATATTGGGCCTCATCAAACTAATTTCATAAAAGGTTTGGCAAGGTAGAAGCATAGAATTTTAGTCATTAGAAGACAGGTGAAATGAGTTATTTATTGCAATTATTACTCAAATTTAAAATTTAGACCACTCATCCCAATGAGAAATTGATGCAAGCAGTTTGTACATACCACATAAGCATTTAGATATCAAAAATACGGATTAGAGAAAACCTTTTCTTGGAAGTTCATTATTGCAAGCAGTCATGCCCTCGAGGAGAAATAACTTCTTTTTCTGTAGGCAGAAATGAGGCTCGAGTATTTTATTGACACGTATATATGCCCATGCATATATGTTATCTCTGTTGTAAACCGTTTTTTCATGTATATGCAAGGTGTGCGTGTGTAACATCTCATTGTGCACAAAATCAAATCCATATGAACCCGACAAGAAGCTAAACAAACAAGAGAGCAATCCCAGTGACAAGCCATGTTAAACCAACGAGGTAGCCATCCCAGTAACAAACCGTATCAAAAATTTTACTGACATGAATTCTGACCTTTGAAACATAACATGTGTATATGAATACTATCTACATTAGAGCAATGGGCAACTTTAAGCAATGGCTACGTTAACATCAGAACGATGTGGATGAGAAAAGAGTGGCATCAAATGCTTTGGCAGAGCATGCCGCAATGACTAAACACAATAGTGACTGGATAGTGTCTAGCATAATCGGCCAGGAAAGAAATTGGAAGCCATGCCTGTACCCGGATTCCCTGGAGATGCAATCAACAGGACGCACGTTTATCTGAAACCAAGGAGCCCACGCCTATCTTATGCTAAAACTTACTTAATTAAATATGCACTTCCACTTTTTTTAGCCTTATTGTGAACAAGGCTTCCATATGGAAGCCAAAATGTATTGCTTTTAATGTTGTATTTGGTTGGTCTATGTCTGTCTTTGTCATGTTTCATACCGACCACACAGGCTTCTCTGAAACTCTTGATGATACAACTTTTGTGCGAAAGAATTGCTTAAGGCACTTTTGCATAAACTATGTCTTTAGGTGGTACAACGCATTTTTCTAGACACTCTAGAGCACATTATTCAAGGCACGAAACCTGAATTCATGGTTCTTAAAAAGGCATTTTGGCTAGATTAATATAGTCTATATGGAGTATATAAGGCATAATTACACAAGCGCCCAATTATATTTAACTCAGAGGAGGCTACTTTAGGTAAATTCATTAAACTGAGGGCACTCCACCAAAACATAAAATTCGTGATCAGCCACTAGAAATCCTGAAAATGGCAATACAGTAAAATGATTGCATATAACACAAATGTATCCTACAACTCGAAAGGCAGCGCCAGTTTTGTACGCACCTTTGAGAAAGCACGCAGATCACGTGCTTTATTGTCGTGCTGTCCAGCTTCCAGCAGTGCAGCAGGTTCCTGCTCGATGTAGGGATGCCTCCAGAATCCGCATAGCCTTCAAAAGTAAGAAATGTTTAATTTATTGTGCTGTGAACCTGGGAATTTGTGATTTACCAGTGCCATGTGGAATTGCAAAGAGAGCCTCACACAGCCAGCTGCATGAATTTGCGCCTGGTTGCACAAATGTCTCTTTGTTATATCTAAGGAGGTTACACTGATATTTTGTAACAAGAGAAGTTTCAGGGAGGAACGAAATCAGCAACAACAGGCTACCAGGACAATCAAAAACAAAACTCATATAAGCAGTAAAACGTGGCGCATTGGATTAAACAAAAATATTGAGCACATGAAAAGCATTCTGAAAGCTAGATCACGATTTTGTAGCGATGCTATTCCTTTTCGTTATTCGTAAGTGGTCTGACCGCCGCCCCGGCCCGCGCTACGTACTGGAACAGCCGGCCGTTTGCGGTGGGCGACAAGAGTGGTATAGAATCGAGGGGCAAGTATCGCTACAAAATCGCAGTCCTTACTTTATTACGCACTGCCGTATAACCTACGATTGCAAGAGCTGGCATCCCGTTCGTAAGAATTGGTTGGTCTATGTCTTTCTTAAAGGCCAGTGTCTGAAATGTCTCGATTAAAAAAATAAACTTCGTTACTGTAATATCGGCCCATGTCGGGTTTGCAACATAGAAGACAAATACGCGAAGACACTCAAGAACATAAACAATACACAGGTTCTCGCGACGTGGTCTTCCAAACCAAACTGTATACATACAAAAATCTTCATACAAGCTTCTATCCGCTTAAGCGTCAAACATAGGAATCGTGTGCCAACGCGCGAAGCCCATGATACATCGACGGATACATTACACATGTACTGTACTTGCGGGAATGCATATATAACGAATAACTTCTTGCCAGAAAACTACCGAACGAACAGCAACTTTCAGTGTTTTCATAATTGTGTGCCCATTCAGGCATAGCAATCAAGGCGGGTAGCATATATTTTACAGCAGAATGCAAGTACGCTTACTGTAACATCAGAAGAAGCCTTCGTGAAATTGCTTGCTAAATGTGCACAGCAAGACGGCCAACCTACGATCAGAAAGCGCTTTGCTCTAGCTAGTTACACAACGTTCATTACGTAAATCATAAGTTCAAGAATGCGCGCAACGGCCAAACTTGCTTACCTTTCAAAAAGACTTGGCCAACACTCCTTCGTCTCAAAGGTACCGAGGCACCGACGTCTTTCTGGCGCAAGCACTGTAGAACTTCCGATGAACTCCAGCTCCACAAAAGCACAACCTTCAACAGCCTTCCATACACTATGATTCGAAGCTCCAGTACCAGACTTTTCACGGGAGCGCGGGCAGGCAGTTCGGACGGGCGCTGTAGTAAGACACTCACTGTCGACACTGGTAGATCGCACGAAACACACGGCGAACTAACGGCGTTACACGAATCCGGAGGGTTTGCGATGGTTACTGCACATGACAAGGAGCACATTTTGTCTAGGCTCTTCTAAAATATAACTCAAATACCGCACTTTACGACAACCAACGTGGTATGTCGACCACACAAATACTGCAGTGGCGCCACTCTGCGGTTTTTAGAAAAATGTGTCGTAAATGAGAAAATTACGTGTTTTTTCCTAACAACAATCGGTAGGGACACTTTAACTAATTTCTTGAGTCCAAAAGTGTTAACTTTGTATAAATATGCACTTTTTTATACGAAGTTTAAGAAAATGTACTATATATATATATATATATATATATATATATATATATATATATATATATATATAAACGAAGCGGATGTTGCCTTCAAGATTCGCAACCGCTTCAGTCGCATGCAGTTTGCAAAAGCACGGCCTTCAAAATCAGACTTTGTCGCTCAAACGAAACTGTAGCTGGGAGGAGGGCAGGCATTTAGGCCCCAATTGTTGGGTTTACAGTGCCTAGGTAGGCTTCCTTATTTATAAAGAATATACAGGGACTAACGCCAAACCATGAGCGAGCTTTAAGCAGGGGACACACGGTACGATTCGGCGTCCGATCCAACGTGCGTGTATCCGAACGGTCGAGCGGCGCGTAAGCTCCGCCCAGATCCAGCCCCCCCAGCTTGAGTTCAGATTCACGTCGAGAAACGCAATATAAAAACTCTGCACAACACTGCTTCGCTTTACGTGAACACTGTCAATAAAATTATGCCCCTGCAAGTGACAGAACACTTCACGACGGCGGGTTGTCCACTGACGGCTCCGGTAACAGTCAGCGATACGGCCGGCAGGCATAGCTAGGCGGACGCTGCGGCCGACGGCGCTTGATTCAGCCCGAGCTCGATGAAGAGGGCTTATTTTTGCCAAAACAGTTAACGCTGTGCACTTAGGTAGCCCGTAATCAAATACAATTGGTTTACTCGACGCAGTCGTTGCGAAGGGCAAACGTGCAAGCGAAGCGAGCAGCCTCGCTCGGACGGTCGGTGCATAGAGATCGGTGTGTGCTGTTTGCCCGCGGAAAGGCCCTCGCGTCGCGGCTCCCGATTTCGACGGTAGCTTAGTGCTAGTGTGCTAGGCGCTGTTTTGCATAATAAACACATATTTGAGATAACTTTATTGAACTGGTAACTATTTCGTGTCGGCAACAAACTGCAGCAGGCAAGGGGAAAAAAAAAAGACGGCGAGAAACCGGCCTGCCAGCGCCGCCTCCGTGGAGGGAATGTCAGAGAACGTCTCATTAGCTGCGGCCAAACGACGGTGCGGAGAGTGCGGTTGTCGGACACATCGGACGATGAAAATTTGCCCGGTTTGTCGCACGCCGGACGTCCGATCCGGCGCTTCGGCATGCGCACGGCAAAACACCTCGATTCCGGCTGCCGTTCAGGCGCGTCGGCCGCCGGATCGGACACCGAATCGGACCGTGTGTCTCCCGCTTTAGTTGGCGAACACGAGCCCATCAGCGCGCCGTCTGTGCAGCTCCGTGTGCTTGCAATGGTGGATGGCCTACGGGCTTCTTTGACGCCTACTGAGCACAAATTCATGATCACCGCTCGTATACACGCTTCCTACAGCGCTAGCTGTGGTGTTTACGAGATTATGTGCCCTCACCTTGAATTGGCGAGACCGCTCGACATGATCGCATCTATTTCTAGTGCGTGAGGCTTTCCATTGACTGTCACTACAACTAACCAACGTTTTGTTTATTTTGTGCTACAGTGCGTCGTGACGATTCCGTTCACAGCTTCAAAGTGGACAAGAGACAGTCGTTTTCTCGCTCGTAGAAGCATGAAAAAGTGGGCTTGTGCTTGGCAATGAACTTTGACCGACACGCTTGCTTCCGGCCGGAGCAGCAGACGCGACAACTCGCCGTTTGTAGGCTGCCGGCCGATGGCGGTATCCCTCGCGAACGGCAAGATATTTACCTGCCGTAGAGAGGATCGGTCCAGGAACGATTCTTGAGGCGATTTTTGTCGCTGAATACGAGCATGGCCACGCCGGCTCGCCGTGCAGAGCGGAATCGGAACATTATTTTTCGATGAGTTCGCACTGACGCAATGCAGTCGATTGGCTCGTCGGTCGTGCAACGGGCGGCGCGCCGGCAGGAAGCCGCGTCCACTTGAGACACCTCTTACGCGACGTATGTAGTACATACGTTCCAAGTTTCCAGCGTTCTGCCGTTCCGCTGGTGGATGCGCCGCCAGGGCATCGATCTTTGCCATTCCTGCCGCGGCCGTGCCTGTCGCCGAGCGTAGGCTTAACTGGATTGGGCGGAGCTTGCAACCTTGGGGAGTAAAGTGGTAGTATTTAATCACGTGATCTTCAGGTTGGTTCCAGATCACGTGGTTTTAAACTCTCAATAGGTGGTTTTTGGTCACGTGATCTAAAACTCCGTACGTCGTAAAGCCGGCTCATGACATCCTTTTACTACGTTTCTCAGAGGTGGTAGTAAAACGATGTAATGTAACGCATTTTACTGCCGTATGCCAGAGTAATTTTCTGGTGCAAGGTAGTCTTCAAAGCTCATGAGCCGCAAAAACCCCAATGTCGGCTAACTTTTGTTTACAGTGTAGGGTGCATCGATGGATGTCATGTGGAGATCCTTAAGCCGGATCAATCTGCGCATTCTTATTACAACCGGAAGAAGTTTCCGTCCATTATACTGCAGGGAATCTGCGACGATAGAAACAGATTCACGCACGTGTTCGTCGGTATTCCGGGATCAAGACACGATGCGCGTGTGCTGAGAGAAAGCTCCTTCTTTCAGAACGCATCCGTATTATGCGACGGTGGGTATCTTCTTGGGGACTGCACTTACCCGCTAATGCCGTGGCTCATGGCCCCCTTCAGAGACAACCAGAACTGTTTTCCTTCGTGGAAAAGAAACTTCAATGGAAGGCATAGCCAACAAAGGGTGACCATTGAAAACACTTTTGGACTGTTGAAGCAGCGCTTTCGAAGGTTGTACTTCGTTGACGCCAAAACTGTAGTACAGAGCTGCTTCCTTGTAATGGCTGCCTGCGTTTTACACAATTTTTGTAATGAAGAAAGGGATTTTTTGGAAGAGTTGGAGACTTTGCCACCTTTCGACGATGCAGGAAACCGAGAGCCAACAGGTCATATTGACCCTAATTTGTTAGGCTACAGTGAGTCTCTGAGGGAACACATTGCAAAGCAGCAATGCTAAGGCAGCCTTGTTTCCATGAAGATTGTGTCATGCTACTGCCATGCTTTCTGTGTAGTACTTGCATGAATTCTAGTGCTGTTCAAGTTGAAGTGAAGCGAATAAATGCGGAAACGTATTTTGAACGTTTCCTTTTCATTTGGGATACACAGGTCACGAAATACCAAAGTGCAAGTGTTTACTGCTTGTTTGTTCGCATGACATCGATGAGCATGTCAAACTTGACCATGCGCTCCTCGTGGTGCTTGGCTCTGGCAGCATCCAATTTCAGCAGCGTTTCGGCAAGGACATTGTTTGATGTCCTCTGCCTCTTCCTGGGGGGCATGCTGGCTGGAACCTTCTCCATGTCCCTGGAGGAGTCCATGTCCTCTGCGGCCACACTTTGCACACATGAATACAAACATTACATCACTTTCTGTAGTTTGCACCAAGTACTTCACTACGAAAGCAGCTGCACAAGAATGGACACATATGACATGCTTCTTTTGCTCTAACTGCTTAGGAAAATAATAAGCATTGCTTACAATGTAAATGTTATTCCAGCTTGTAGTCAGTGCTTAGTCTTGTCATGTGTGTTCCTTGTCATGTACCAAATTTAGTCTGCCATTCCAGTTGTAAGCCTACATACAAAGACAAATGCACTTACTGTAATTAGTATACTTACTCTGAGTTTCCTGCAGAGACTCCAGTCTCGAGGAGTGCTGGTGGTTTTATATGATGTTCTTTTTCCAACACCTTGGCCAGCTCCCTACATGGCGTAAGTTTTATTAGAACTATTCAGCAAGTCAGGTAGACATTTATTGGACTGGGTACTCACTCCTCATACTCGCACGGTACACGGTGGTGCCCCGATGTATTATTTTTTGTTTTCGCTCTTTTGTAGCTGCGCTCCAATGATTTCCATTTGTTTTCGACCTGGACAAACGAAAGGGTGCCTCCCAACTCGTCGTTGAGGAGGTTCGCCAACTTTGTCCACAACATCTTTTTTGTCCTAAAGAAATCAAGCCAGAAATGAAACACGTACTGCAGCAACAATTAAACTCAACTACAATAACAGGGGTCACATTTACAAAAGCATGCTGGGATGAAATATGAAATGCACTTTGGTTTGTATTACAACGATTGCCGATGCATTCAAATACAGTACCCGCTCGGAAAAAATTCTCGCGCTTTTGTCATTTTTTTGCGTTTGCAAGCATGCTGCATAAAATCGGGGATGGATACATACCTGAATCCCCCTTTCTGGCCGACCAGGTCCTTAAGTTCAACATATTTGTCAAGTAAAAAGCGCGTTCTTGCTGCGGTCCAAAGTTCGGAATCAGCTTCCGCAGACGCAGGTATAGGTGCAAGTGCCTCTGCTGAGGTAGAGGCAGAGGCATCCATAGCGCTTTCGTCGGAATCACATGGTTGGTTGGCAGGTGTGTGCTCAGCTTGAAACACAAGAGTGTAGCGTTGGACGTCTGAAAAATAAAAATTCACATAACGAGAACGAGCTGTAGACGCGCAAACTTAGCGAAGTGACTGAGAAATCGCATAGGGTTCATTTCCCTTGACAGCACCAGTCTGTGGCGTTAGCGTGGTGCGACTTTGCTTGCGAGTACCAAAATGCTTCCTCAGACGGTCAGTACGAGCGCAGGTACGCGCAATTCGTGCGCACGTAAAAGAGGATGCAGTCAAGTTTGCTGTTCACTGATTGAAGCCATAGCAGACAAACAAGACCGCGCACGTGCTTACCACGTTTTTTCAGTAAGCCATCGAACAACACTCACCTGCTCCCTCGTACAGGTATCCATTCCCATCAGGAATGTAGGAGCCATCGCTGCTAAGAACAGCCGTCACCGTCTTGGTAATGCCGCCGACAGCTATTTCTACCGTCGTCTGCTGAGCGCTAGGAAAAACAGCCGCCATCGTGCACTGGCTGACACTTGCTCCGACGTGAGTGCAGCGTAGTCGTGAACTCGTCGAGAACTAGGCCTGCACTTGTACAAAAAGAAGAGGAAAGTGCAGAGGGCGCGCGCTGCACTGGCAAAACGTATACGATAGTGCTGCACTCTCTGAACTCGTGCAGCTAGTGCAGCCAAATCGAAGAGACTACCTACCCGCTCCTGCTAGAAACAACACAAACACGCAACGACCTTAGGGAAGTATCAGTTACACGCTAGTTAGCATGCTGTCGATGTACATTTCCGCTGAGCACCGGAATTAGAGCGTGGTCCTGTCTATGGTGACATTATCGGTCTGCAGCCTCGCTCAACGACACCAATCTTTACTCATCACTTTTTTTGTCGGCAGGAGCATACTGCATTTCCTCTGAATATGCTTTCGGATTAAAGTGTGACCTTGCATGCCTGCTTATTCTGTAACGTTGACGGTGACCGTTGTCGTCAGGCTCACGCCTCATTCTCAGCTTGGCGGTCACCAGAGAACACAGAAAGCTGTCTTCAGAAACAAACCACCGGGATTCGAGCCCATGCATTCGTAGCATCCTGCGTTTGGGAGATGGCCAGGGAAACCATTACGCTACCACCTGCCTCCACCACTTTCTGTTTATCTGCCTTCTCACTTCTCGTTTTTGTCGCAGACGCAGGCAGAACGGAGGCAGAAACGAAAAAGAAAGTGAAAAATTGCTTGAGCCGCCAGCTGACACATGACCTTAACTTTGGCAAGTTACTCTCATTGGAGTGCATGTAGGCTTGCGGCTGCGTGTAGATCGTGGGTCACCTTAGCTTTATTGTAAATTTGCTTTCGCCGACTCTTTTTGGCTAGAACTGAAACGCCGGACAAAAATGACACCAAACATTGTTTCTTTTTCTTGTTTTCTATTTGTTTAAACCAAAAACGCTCATTTACACATATAGCAATTTTTTAAAGAAATGGCATAAGTATACTATATTTCGACGTCATGTCGCTGCCAATACAGGCCGGCACCACGTATCGACGAAAGGCCATCGCACTGCCGATGCACGCGGCAGGTTACTGAATGATGAAAACAGAAAATATAAACACAAGGCACCTGCCACCACGAAGCATTTCTTTTTTCTACAACAGCGACGCACAACGGCGGACTGATATTTATTTGTCATATACCTCTTAAAGAATTCTTGGAGGGGTTTGTTTTAGTTTTCATCGCGCCGCGCGTACACCACGGCCACGTATATGCTGGAGCCGTGCTCTTTTTCCTCTAGCAATATGGCCGCCGGCGGCTTCACGCACTCCCGTAAGCGGCGGCAGGGACTGACACTCCAGAAGTTTATGTACATAACCTCCTTGCATAGAAATGACACCATGGTTGCTAATAGATTGTTGGCTTGGATATGTTTGGAACGGTGCCCAAGACGGCACCCTGTCTTCTATCGCGCTGTTATGTTTGCGTTCGCGCATTCAGAAAGTAATAGCTCAGCGAGCCACTGGCCACAGCGGGGCAGCGTAGACGCTACTGCGCATGTTGTACCGCGCATGCGCATTGGCGTCTACGTTAGCCCACTGGTCGCGCTGGCCTGCTGGCTCGCTGAGCTATAACTTCCTTATGTCTTGAAGGGACGCGCCCCGTATACATACTGCAAAGGTGCTTGCGTTGAGCGTATGTAAGGCGAGCAACGCTGTTCTAAACTGTCTGTTCTCTAACTTGTGCAGTTAACTGATGTTTATAGTATTCCCGCAAACGCAAGGGTCACGAGTATGGCAACCGTAAGCGCAAGAGTCACGGTATGGTCGCAAGTTGTCGCGACAGCGCAGCTGTAATTCACAGAACCTGTCACTAAGGGATACGCGGCGAGGTATGGCCGAGGAATAAGTAATTGCCAAGATTGGTATTTGGTAAACTTTAATTACCAAGAACGGCGGGTGCTTATACTACCGCAAAGGACGGATGCTGGGCGATGACTCCAATCATTTGCTCGCTACATAACACATCTACACTGAAATTTAACTGATTTCAGAAATTCCCGCTTATAATCTCTCGACCCTTAACTGCGACTTCGTCTGCCACCTGGACTCTATTTTTTTTCTCTCTTTTTGTACCTCGCTGCTTTCCCATTCAGGGGAGACGTGCTTCCACCGACGTTCGGTTCTTTTATTTTTTTAAATGAACTCATTTAATACTAAATTGCTACAGAAGATAGCGTCTCTTCATCTCCGTAATCATTATCTCTCTCACCTGGAATCTGTCATCGCAAAATAATGATGCTATGTTCGATATGGCTGGGCGTCGCATGTACGGTTTTCTAGGAATGTCCAGCAGCGCCTATGCAATTTTCGGTGGGTGACGAGACAGTATAGAGCACCTTCTCCGCCACTTCCACACTCAGCACTCTGCTCTGTGAGTGACCGTTACCCGGTTCGCAGGCAGACCACTGTAGTAGAAAATATCTTGGGCACTTGGTCTAAGCATTATTCAATTCACAAGGCCACAAAAGACCAACTGTGCTTCTTGAGAGTGCCTGCACTGTGTGTACTGCAGTGTTCACTCTCTCTACCTCTTCATTCTTTTTCCTTATCTCTCTGTTTATATTTGAATAAGTAGCATTAGGATTGTCAAAGTGGATAAAAAGTGTAAACGTGTGAAGTTTTGCAAGCAGATCTCGTGGGAGAGGTAGAGAGGAAACGGGACCGCTTAAAGATGTGCATATTTGTATATGCATGGTGGTATGCTCCAAACCCCACCGTCGGTTACACTTCGCTCCTCGAAGAGACAGGTGTGTTGAGTGAAGTACTGAAAACACTGCAATTTAGTAAACGTGGCATAAATCATGGATCCGGGACCTCACAGATCTGCGACGTAATGCTTACCACATTTCTCTCGCATCTACCGCTAAATTATTATTACAATTTTCTTTGCCCATGTGTACGGTAGCCAATCAGGCACGTCCATGGTTCAACGCCTTGCCTTTTGCACTTCCATTATATGCCCTCTTCTTTAGTATGTTGCACTTTCTTGTGTCGGTGGCATGCCTCATCTCTCACAGGACGAAATACAAAACGAAAGAAACCTATCTGCACCAGTCGAGGGCCGGTTTTTTCACATTCCTGATGCGTCGATTTAAAATATACATTTCCTCTCCATGCCTAAATGACAGCGATGCAGGCGAAGTGAGTTACGGTAGCTCGTGGGTTTGGACGAACAAGGCTACTCACCCAGAACTTTCGTCTTTTGCGTGGTTGTGAACCGGAATGAAAGGCAGGAGGTTAACACGCCTTATCGAAATGAAAAATTCGGAATAACCCTTTGTTCGAAGGTTTGACATACGTCAAGGAGCCACAATACGAAACACCTTCAAGTCGGTATCAGCTTGCAAAGGGGGAACTCATATGAAACGTTAGATTATCCTAAGGATATTTCTATCGAAATTTACTTCCTTGCCATCACGCGAAAGCACACTATTAAGCATTTAAATTTTATTTAGTCTTTAGACCTTTTGTGAGTGTCCAGGTTGCTGTCATTTAGAACTTCTTAGATTAAAAACTCAGTGATGAATAATAAATTATTTCTGTACATGAGTAAATGCACACGCAACAAAATCCTACTTCACTTCCCAGTATTCACTCAGTGAAGATGTAGCACGTCTATACCGACAAGTTGTATTGATGTGAAGAACAAGGCAGTTTGAAAAGAGTGAGTCACGGATATAACTGATTATAAAGGCGAGCTTGCGCTGGGAAAGAAAACACTCAAAGCACAACGATGGCTGGGGTGCGATCGAAGATGGTTGTTCGGCGTGTTCGTTCGGTTACTGGCGCGCGCGATTGGCCTACTCCGCGCCGACGGCGCCAGCCGCGGGGCGCCGCCCCGTTTTTGGTGACGTCAAAATGACGATACGCTCCTGTCAATCATCCGCCCACCGAGCATTTCGCCTGCTAGGTGCCAAACCCGACGGGAGCTGGGAAGTTTGGAGCGATCATACGGCTTTCCATGGCGCGTCTGGTGGATTGGATTGGATCCAACATGCGGCTGCGGCAATGGCGCTTCCGTTGGGAACTTTGGTTGTTGCGCTGGCGTTTCTAGAGGAAGGAGGAGAGTGGGTGGCGGTGCGAAACGCGTTTCAAGAAATGGCAGAAAGTGAATTCCGGCGTCTTTTTTGTTTCTCGAAACAAATAATTCGTTGGTTGTACAGAGAAATCGACCCCATCATCAGTGCCAGCCAGCCACTGGAATATTGTCGCTGCCTCTTGAAAAGTGCCCCACTCTTCCCGTCATTTTTTTTTTCTTTTTTTTCTTCTTGCTTTGCGCGACACCACCTAGGGACGACGCAAAGAAACTAATAGTTATAAATTGCAGTAGTCCCACGTAGTACTATTTGAAAACCTGTTTGGGCTTGAGAAAAAATACATTTTTTTTTAGATAAAGATTTCATTCATTTGGAAGACGAGAAACATTTTGTTTTGTAGTATACTGTCTGCAAGCAGACGACAAACGACGGAAGTAAACTTCCGGGGAGGTCTCCGCTTCCTGATTGGCTGCTCTCTCCGTCCCACTGTCACAAATTTTGCATACTGCAACTTTGTGATATTGCAGCAACTGAGCAGAGCGCGTATCGAACAAAATATCTCCGATCGCGCCCCTGGTCGCAAAATAGGGCTTCCTCTGAATCTCATCTACGAATCAAGGCATCGGTTCATCATATTAAAATGGTCGTACATTGCAGCGCTATCGCGGGCGCTGAAATGTGATGGAGAATGTATACGCCAGTATTCGCTTCATGCGCGCAATCTGATTAGATAACCCTCTTTCACTTTGAACCCGTGACGACATTCTCGATACTTGAAATACATACAGGTGCGTCTTGAGCTAAGCGATAATTTTCGAACACTGCTGAGAATAAAGGAAGATCACCCGTAAAAAAATACTAATAATATACTGTTGCTTCAATATCAGCTGAAGTATAATGCACGTGGTAAAAGCAGCCTCCAAGACTGCAGAGCGGCGCATAAATACCAAAAGTTCCAGACCTAAACACTTTCAGATTACTGGTAGTTATTAAACCAGTATGTCGCGTGTCAATGTATAGGCCTGTAATCTTAGTCTAGGGGCCAGTTCCATCACGGGCGCTGTGTCGGAGCTCATACTTCACGTGACTATACATACGTCAGCAATAACTGTCACAAAATTACCCTATTTACTTTTTTAGGTCATAACAATAGACAGCCAAAATATATGCCGCAGACACTCATCTCAATACATTAGTAATACGTACAGTCTGTTCCGCACTTGGGGGAAAACTCGGAGCGCATTGCATCGCGATGCGGCGAGTGCTGCAGTCGGGCGGCTGAAGCAGCTCGCGCAGGCGCAGACGCTCGAGGGGCCGCGTCATGATCAGCGGCGTCTGCGACGGCGGCGCGTAATTTCTTTCTCTATGGGCGCGCGTTCGCCGCATGGTCGGGAAGCGTGCAACTGTCAGGGGCAGTGCGTCGGTTTCATCGTTACTGCGTGAACTGAGCCGACACTCTTTACTAAGCGTAGTGCGACCCCAATCGATACGCCTTGTAGGCAAGTTCATCGCTGAAAGGTACGGGGAAATCATAGACTATATACTGATTCCGTACATTCTTGATGGCGCATTCCCCGAAGGCGACTATATATTCCAACACGATAAGTCACCTATCCACACTGCTAGAGTTCTGCAAGAACAGCTCGAAGAGCGTGCCATCAGTGTCCTGGAGTAGCTGCCCCAATCCCCGAACCTCAACTGACTGACTGAATAAACTTTTTTGAAACCAGCAAGAGATGGTGGCTGGGCCTAGGCCTCCCACGTGGGGACGTCGAGGTGTTGCCCCTTCGCCGCCTCGCAGGCCTGATGGGTCGCCTAGAGTTGGTCGTCAAGGTTGGGGCTACGCAGGGCAGCGTGCCATCTCGACGAGAGGGTCGTGGGGTTAGTGCCGGGGCATTGGTGTGTACAGTCCCAAAGCATGTGCGGAAGTGTGGCTGGCTGTGTCTTGCAGATATGGCACGTGGGATTGGGGTAAATGTCTGGGTAGATCTTGTTGTATAAAGTTGTAACGAGGGGTAAGTATTGGTTTGTAGCAGGCGGAAAGTTGTAGCCTGCGCTCGGGATAGTTTGTTGTGTGGGCCTGGGAAGGTTCTACGCTCTAAGTAGAAGGACTTCACAAGATCATTGTAGCGTGTCAGGCGATCCCTACCGGTGGGGGCAGCCTCCCCTTCTCCCGCGCGGTCAACTAGGCCTCGCGCTAGGGAGTGGGTAACCTCGTTGGGGTTGGGGAGGTGCGGGTGGACGGTGCCTGCATGAGCCGGGAACCAGACGAGTGTAACCTGATGGTCGGTTGAGCGGGGCGCTTGTTGAAAGATGCGCAAGGCTTGCTGTGAAATACGGCCGTTGATATAGTTGATAACGGCGGAGCGGGAGTCAGAGACGATGGTATGGCATGTTGGGTCTAGTGTGGCTAGCGCGATGGCCACTTCTTCAGCTTCCTCAGCGTGTGGGGTTACTAGGCTGATAGCATGTTGGAGAGACCCTTAACGCGTGGTGACGGCTGCAAAGCGGGTACCGTGGGGATATTCGGCAGCGTCGACGAAACTCACACCGTCGTGGCGAGTAAGGGATTTGGTGAGAACCGTGGCACGTGCTGTGCGACGTGCGTGGTTGTATTCGGGGTGCATGTTTCTGGGGATAGGATCGGCGTGAATCCAAGCTCGTACAGTGGAGGGGATCCAGTGCTTATGGCCGTGTTGATGGTGGTAGGTGATGCCGTGCGAGGTGAGGATATGGCGACCCGTGGCTGTGAGAGTGAGTCTCTTTAGCTGAGAGCGATGTTGGGCCTCGATGAGCTCGTCCAGTGTGTTATGGACGCCTAGTTGAAGGAGGAGGTCAGTGCTGGTGCAACTGGGGAGGCCGAGGGCTTGTTTATAGACACCGCGTAGGAGGATGTTGAGCTTGGTTTGTTCAGCCTTGTACCAGTTTAGATACGCAGCAACGTAGCTGATGTGGCAAATTACGAATGACTGGATTAACCGGAGCAGATTCTCCTCTTTCATACCCCCACGGCGGTTGGAGACCCGCTTCAAAAATCTCATGGTGTTGGCTGTATTCCTCTTGATTTTGGCGAGGGCCATGCCATTCGCTCCGTTCGCCTCTATGAACAAGCCGAGCACACGGATATTGGTGACGAGGGGTATGGGGCTGCCATCCGTGAGATGAGGCGCAATGTCTTCGTAATGGCGTTTAGCGGTGGAGTATTTTGGACGGCGGCCACGGAGAGTAGGCCTGTAGAGAAGGAGTTCGGACTTCGCAGGGGAGCAGCGAAGACCCGTGCCTAGGATATAGGTCTCGACTGTTTCAATGGCGGATTGTAGTGCCGTTTCTATTTCGCCGTCACTGCCTTTGTGGGCCCAGATGGTTATATCGTCAGCGTATATGGTGTGGGTGACACCATCCACTTGCTGCAACTCCTTGGCAAGATCGATCATGACAAGATTAAAAAAGCATTGGGGAGATAACGGAGCCCTGGGGGTTCCCGCGCTGCCCAAAGTCTGAGCGTCGGAGCGGAGAGCCCCCACCGAAAGGAAGGCCGTGCGATTAGAAAGAAAGTCTCTGACGTAACTATAAGCGCGCGCACCGATATTAAGGCGTGAGATGCGGTCAAGAATGGTGGAATGGGCTATGCTGTCAAATGCTTTTTCGAGGTCGAGGCCGAGTATAGCTTTAGTACTACGTGTTCTATCTTCTAGTATATGGTGCTTAGGTTGTAGCATGACGTCTTGGGTCGACAGGTGGGCCCGGAAGCCAATGACAGAGTGAGGATACGCTGCAGTGTCTTCCAGATGGGTGTTAATTCGCGTGAGGAAGGCATGCTCCATAACCCTTCCCACACATGAGGTTAGTGAGATGGGACGAAGATCATCGAGGCTAGAAGGTTTGCCAGGTTTGGGAATAAGGATGACCTTTGCTGTTTTCCAGGCCGGCGGAATGGCACCATTACGCCAGCAGTCATTGATATAATCTGTCAGGTGGGTGATGGAGGCATCATCCAGATTACGGAGGGCTTTGTTTGTGACCCCATCGGGCCCAGGGGCAGACCGGCTGTTTAATTTATGCAGGGCGGCTTGGATCTCAGTGACATTAAAGTCTTCGTCCAGTGGGGGGTTGGGGGCCCCAGTGTAGGAGCCGTGAGATCGCACTGGGCCCACGGGGAGATACTTGTTGGTGAGGTAGTCTAAGACTTGGGCGCGGCCCTGTTTCTTCCTTTCTGTATAGAGAAGTTTAGTGAGGCGATCTTGTTGGGAAGAGCGGGTGGCTTGACTATCGAGGAGGTGTTTGAGAAGCTTCCAAGAAGAGGGACAATGGATCTGTCCGTCAGCAGTATTGCACAGTTCAGTCCACTGCTGACGGCTCAGAGTGAGGCAATGGGCTTCGATTTCCTTATTGAGGAGGGCTATTTTAGCGCGGAGGCGCCTGTTGAGACGTTGCCCTTTCCAGCGGGATAGGATGGATGTTTTAGCCGCGAGGAGATGGGCCAATCTACTGTCCGTGCGCTCGACGGGGGCATCGGTTGTAACGGTGCGCGTGGCTACATTGGTATCGGAGTGGAGATTTCGGGTCCATGCATCAATGTCCGCTATGCGTTCCGCGTGCTGGTCTGCGGATCGATGCTTGCGAAATGCATCCCAGTCAATCCACGTTAACTCACGGGGTTTGGCAGTAACTGCAGCTATCCGAGGGATAAGTAAGGCAGTGATGGAATGGTCACTACCGAGATCATGTTGTGTGTTGCTCCATTGAGCGTTGGTGACGTTCTTGGTAAATGTCAGGTCGGGGGTCGTGTCGCGGGAAGTGGAGCTACCGAGGCGTGTGGGGAACGTGGGGTCTGTAATGAAAGTGAGGCCGAGGTCTTGGGAGTCTTTCCAAAGGTTTTGAGCCGCCGTCGTCGAGTAGCCATATCCCCATACCGTGTGGGGGAGATTGAAGTCTCCACCGATAACGAGGGGGTTGGTGCCAGCTACGTTAAGGGCCTTCTTGAAGAGGGTGAGAAAACGGCTTCGAACTTTGGCAGAGGGATGGCTGTGCACGTTAAGGAGAAAAATAATTACGTATCCTGGTGGGGATATGTTCAACGAGAAGGTGTTCGATGTTTCGGTCGTGGAGATTGTGTTCGATGGCGGTGATTCTCTTGTGGACGAAAGTGCAGAGGCGGCGAGAAGCATGTGGCGGGATGAAAGGTTGGTAACTTGGGAGGGTGACCGAATCGATATGGGTTTCCTGAATCATGATGTCCGGTTGCCGGGTGAGGGTACGAAGGTGTTGACGGATGACTGGCTGTTTGCGGAGGTAGCCTCGGAAGTTCCACTGCCAGATAAGTGTATCTCTGTTAGTGTGGGCCATGATGGGGATTGGGGGATGCCGTCAGGGGCAGTGCTGGGGTTTGGAGGGTAGGATGAGCGGACATAGGGAGAGTTTGAACGTGGGTTTTAATGTTTGTGACGCGCTGTGCCAGCACGAGAACGGCGTGTTGCATGGATTTCACTGCGTTCTGGAGTGCGGTCATCGTGCTTTGAAGTGAGACTAGCATGTCCTTAACCTCTGAGCGCACTTAGCCCGTGGCTCCCTCTTGGAGGGCCCGCTTTTTGGGGGCTGGTGTCAGTGGAGCGTCGTGGCTAGAGGAGTGGGACGCTTCGGCGGGTGGTGGAGGAGCGGGTGTCTTGGATTGTTTAAGATCGCGAACCTCTTGCGAGAGCTTGTGAATTAGGTCGCGCATAATGGCATTTTCTTTTTTGAGGTGAGCTATTTCTGCGTTATCATTGGTGCTCGTGGACTGTGGAGAAGGTGTGTTGCGACCCTCTCGCGAGGCGCCCTTAAGGGCTTCTGCGAAGCTCACCTTGTTAGTAGGAGACTTGGCGGGTGGGGTAGAGGTAGATCTGGATCGGGAACGGCTCTGTCTCGAACGTGAAGGGGTCCGGCAACAATGTTGCCTCGAGCGTGATGGAGTCCGGGATCTGGAGCGGGGCTTGGAGTTCAAGGGCGGGAAGTCGCTTTCTTGAAGCGTGGCTTGCATTGCAGCTCGGCGTTCCCCAATGCGCTTGCGAATAACGTATGGTGTCTTGTAGCGAGCCGTACACGATTTGTCCGCTGTAAGATGAGGGCCGAAGCAGACTGAGCATTTGGGGTTACACGTGTGATAGGGAGGTGGGTTGCGGACTCCACAACCCGAACCTCAAGAGAGAGAAAAATATAAGGAAGGCAGGGATGTTAAACAGTGAAGAGTCTGGTTGACTACCCTACGCTGGGGGAAGGGAGAAGGGGAAGAGAGAAGGGATAGATACGTGCACGGACAGTACTTGAGAGAAAGCCGCTCGCGCAAACCAGACGTTCTCAGAAAGCACAAAAGTGCCATCACTGCCTTCTCAGACGATGATCGGTGGGGACGGTGCTCTAGTACTGTCTGTTCAAATGTCTGGGGCTCATTGAAAGTATGGCTGGGACGCCATCCTCTCCATGGGTTGTCCGAGGATAGCGTTGGTCCACCATCTTCAGTGAGTGGGACGGGCTGCGAATAAACACATCGCTGACTAAGTCACTCTACACCTCACTGCCCTCCAGAATGAGCAATGTGATCGCTGCTGCTGGGGACATGACGAGACGCTAAGTGAAGTTCGATGCGTGACGCGTCCATTTCCCCGCCCGCCGAAGGGCAGGGTCTGTCTGGTGTAATTCACTATTCTCAAGAAGAAGCACTTCCAGCTCATTGTCCTAACCCAAAACATTCCTTTATTCGTATCCGCTTGTTTCATTGAGTTTGACCTCATAGCTAACATTGTTGAGTGCTCTGTTTTCCTCTCGAGTCAAATAAAGACTGAGTACATTGCGTGCATATTTTGGTGTGCCTTTCTTGTCACTGCGTATTACGGTAGCACACACAGTGAAGAAATATTCGTGCGCACAATCAGTACCTTGGGCTTTCAAAACAACAAACCAAGCATGCTGTCAAAAGAAGTTTGCGGAACTTATTATCGCCACTGAAGGCACAGAGGTAGGCATCGCACTACGCTTAGTAAAGAGTATCGGCTCAGTTCACGCAATAACGATGAAACCGGCACACTGCCCCTGACAGTTGCACGCTTCCCGACAATGTGGCGAGCGCGCGCCGCCATAGAGAAAGAAATTTCAACAAGAGCGGACACTCCCATAGAGCCCAGCGGCCGAATTGACTGTAGCGCACCAAGCGGATGTTGTTGACTCCTTCCGATTTCGGTTTTGGGCGCGCGCGTTTTGAACACCAGTTGGTACACGCCGCGCCGGCTCCGCTGCTCGGTGCGGCATTCATTTTTTTTTTCGCTTCTGCTGAACCTCGCGTGGCCTCGGCGTGGAATCGTTTCATTATTAAGCAGAAATGATTGCGATTGACCTTTACAAGACTGCGCCGAATCTGTCGGCTGCAATTTCATAAAAAAACGAAAGACGTCTTCTAAAATGATATGCTTATTTTGCTCTATATAAATGCTCGTTCCCGAGCTTCTGCATTCATCCAAAGTTGTGGCACCAGGTAAGCAGCAGTCGTTGCCGTACGATGCTCCACCGGATTCCATCAGCTGAAAGAAAGTAAATTACAAGCATGTATCATTTCGGTATATTGACCTAACAGGACTATTGCGTGTAGAGGCGAAACGTTCGTAGGTGGTGAATGAGCGGCATTACAGATAAATTCACTTTTAGGTACATTTCGCAGCAAAGACTCCTCCCAAACAATGCCATAAAATCTGAACATCCGATGTTCAAGCACCCCTCCTTTCCCGGGCATTATTTCCTGCACTTTAAGTGCACAAATACACGGGTGACTGCGCGTTTCCAAAACAACTTGGCCTCAGTCGACACGATGGTACGCCAAGTACACAAAGGTGGCTACAACACAGGCTCAGCCAGACCATGTTACACGCTCGCAGAATGCCTTCTAATCGCACTCAAGTGAGACTCGTCGGTACAAAGACAGTTTTTCAGTCGCTCAGAATACATAAATGTCATGTTCTTGAGCTCCTCCGTGTTATCTTTTACGCGTCCTGCCGGCGCATGCAACACACCCGTGTTATCACTCTCGGCAATCGCTCGTCGCGTTTTCGAGAAGCGTGAGTACCGAAATAAGATATATGTTGTTGCAGGCCTATAAAATGCGTCACAAACTTGTCCCACTAATATTCAGTACACGCAAAAGTAACTCACTATGGCCGGCTTGCTTATTTGCTAACAGCTTCACAACCCCAGGCGCGGCGAGCAAGCCTCAATATATCCCAAAAAGTTACCAAATAAATTACAATATTTTTTCGGGTCAGAGAATGCGTCACGAACTTCTACCAGTAAGATTCAGTACACGCGAAACTGCGGCACACTGCCGAGCTGCTTTTCGCTAACTGCATCAATAAGCCGGGCGCGGCAACCGTGCTTCTAAACTACCCCAAATATAACGACGTTAGTTACAATAATGTTGGGGGCCACAGAATATGCGAAAACTTGTCTTAGGCGCTACGACGTAGTACACGCATGTACTGCACGCGCAAATGCGTCACACGGCCGAGCCGGTTTTCGCTTACTGCGTCAATAAGCCGGGCGCGGCAAGCGTGCCCAAAAACTACCGAAATAAGTTACAGTAATGCTGGGGCTCATAGAAAGCGTCGCAAACATCTCCCAGGACGAGGCATTAACTCAAATTAACTGCGCCAGGACGGCGGTTCTGTTTTTCGCTAACTGCGCCACTCGAACTAAGCCTAATTGTGATTAAAATGAGCCGCACACTGTCAAACACAATTTCTCACCTTGCCGTAGTCCAGTAGTGCAGTGGTGCCATGTCGAAATGCAGACGACACGCAAGAGAAGCATAGAGAAGGCCGGGAGCCCAATAATATGGGCTATATCCAAAACAGACGGGTCGCCGTCCACGCTCACTCCTGCGGCTTGTCTGGCGCATGACGTATGTACGCGCGTCTGGCGTGCCGCTAGCTTGTTGCTAGGCAACGCAACAAAAAGTTGGAAAGTTTAAGTTCATTTACACGCAAAACGTTTTCACTTTTAGAGGGAAGGAATAAAAAAAATAAAACGTTGTCTGGAAGTTTATTTCACATTCTTTTTTTCTGATGCTCGCGTCAACTAACGGATGTTGTTGAAACTAGGCGTGACGTGTTTCCTGTTGCCAGTTTTTGAAGAGTGTCCCCTCTTGTTGAATTTCTTTCTCTATGGCGCCGCCGTAGCAGACGACGCTGATCATGACGCGGCCCCTCGAGCGTCTGCGCCTGCGCGAGCAGCCTCAGCCGCCCGACCCCAGCGCTCGCCGCATCGCGATGCAATGCGCTCCGAGTTTTCCCCCAAGTGTGAAACAGACTGTACATTCCGAGCTGCTCTATCTGTTTCAAAGCACTGAAGAATACATGCAATTATTTCCCCCAGGCAGCTGTTTTAACGCTAAAGCGATAATTGCCCTGTGTCTCAGAAAATAGAGAGCTTTAGTTTAGGGGACGCAAGCGGCTTGCGTACACAAGAACTAGGGGCGAGGGTACTGCGATTGCGCAGTACCGTTAGTACCGTCGCCTAAACTAAAGCTCTCTAATCTCGTGTCGGCGTCGGCGGCGCTGTCAGTGAGCAAAATTTTCGCACATATTTAGGCTTTTGTATATGCTGTGTTTTGCTAGATAACATGCGGTATATGTGTGTTATGTTGCCGGAACATTCCATCACTAATGTTGCTCATACCTTGTCTTGCAGTCTTGACAAAGTTATTCCATGGAATTTTGAGACCGAGAGCCCACGAACAAACCCCATGAAACAATAAACCGAGAGCGCATACCTTTTATGTTAAGTCTACTAAAACTGAAATATTAAAAGTGCAAAACAACGTCAGAAACCTGAAAATGATGTCATTTTCTTTGCGCGGCTGTGCACGACCTCCGGGATCGACCCACGCAAGAGGCCGCGTTTCTACCAGAACGCTCACCTTCATGCATAGCGTTCGCCGGTAGCGTTTCCCGGTAAACATTACAGTTACATACGCTGCAGTTACCAGGAAGCGTGAGAAGCAGTCAGGGATCTTTGAATGCTATCGGGGGCGTTTCACTCTTAGAAGCGAACCTTAAGCGTGTCCTGACTTTTTATTCCTAATGACGCCAGGAAATTCAGCCTGATGCCAGCAACACTCAGAAATGTAATCGGGAGCGCACACAATGTTCTCGCACACCTTGTGTGATGTGCCGTAAGGCTGAGGTGCTTGCATAATGTAGGAGGAGCAATTTTAAAGGCAGAAGTGCACGGCAGGGCACGTGCGTTTAAGCTCATGAACTCGATTTGCGCCAACCTGTCCATGCTTTCACACTTGCTTCGTAGCAAGGCTACTGCACTGTCAATATGTCGGCTGGTTTTAACTGCACCAAATAAAAATACTAACCAATATAAGTCTTGGTGAGATCATTTTATCATTCGAATTCATATTGGTAACCTCTAGATACGGAGTAAGTGGAGATGTTGTGTGCGTAATTATCGAAGCTACGTTAATTATATTTTCAAGTATTGATCTTAAATGGCTAAAGAAAATGAGTAGTTTGGAGCCCGTCCTCGATATTATCTAGCCGAGCGAAGACATTTTGATTAAACATGGTTCTGTAAGAGGTATGCGAAAAAATATTTTCCAATTCAACGCTCTCGGGAAGCGCAACTGATGCAGAAAAAGAACGCATGTAAAGTCAACTTGACAGCACGTAGCCTTTTGTGATGCCAAAAGCGGGGCTCCGCGATTGTGATCCTGGTGGCCAGTCTGCTTTCGATCTTAACGCTGTTTATTCGAAGACAAGCAGTTCAGTTTTAATATCAATATAGCAGCGAATGTGAGCCGCCGAAAGCTTGCTTTATCGTTTAAGCGACGCATGACGCAATGATGGTGCAGGTTTAGCGCGTCGCTGGCTTGAAGACACTTGGCGCGTTAAGTTAGCGCGCTCCGAACTCCAAAGGATCACGCTCGAGCACGCTCGAGTACGACGCTTTCGGAGCTTAACTTAACAGCCATTTTCGCCGACTGTTTTCGGGTGCACGAACGCGCCGTCTGGCGAATGTTATGTTGCTTCCGCATCCGCTATCGCACTTCGCGCGCTTTTCGTAAATGGCCCCGCCGACCGTACTCCTGCAGTTCTTGTTGGATGATGAAGAGGTAGAAGAACTTGACGCGCGGCGACGGAGGCAGCAGCAGCGGCTTACGTATGCGATGCAAGCTCAACGTTCGCGCCTAACTCAAAACGCGCCAACACGTTCCCGATCTCGCCTGAGAGCCTGGGGCGCGATCGGAGATATTTTGTTTGATGCGCGTTCTGTTCAGTTGCTGCAACGTCACAAAGTTGCAGTATGCAAAATTTGTGACAGCGGGGCGGAGAGAGCAGCCAATCAGGAAGCGGTCACCTCCCCGGAAGTTTACCTCCATCGTTTGTCGTCTGCTTGCAAACAGTATACTACAAAGCCAAATGTTTCTCGTCTTCCAATTGAATGAAATCTTTGTCTAAAAAAACGTATTTTTTCTTCTCAAGCCCAAACACGTTTTCAAATAGCAGTACGTGTGACTACTGCAATTTATAACTATTAGGTTCTTTGCGTCGTCCCTAGGTGGTGTCGCGCACAGCGAGAAGGAAAAAGAAAAAAAAAACGACGGGAAGAGTGGCGCACTTTTCAAGAGGCAGCCACAACATCCCAGTGGCTCGTTGGCACCGATGATGTTGTCGATTTCTCTGTACAACCAACGAATTATTTGTTTCAAAAAACAAAAACGACGCCGGAATTCACTTTCTGCCATTTCTTCAAACGCGTTTCGCACCCCCACCCACTCTCCTCCTTCATCTAGAAACGCCAGCGAAACAACCGAAGTTTCCAACGGAAGCGCCATTTTCTAGAATTAAACTTTTATGGATCGGATTCAAACGTGCCATTCGTGCCATTCCGCAGCCGAAAAGGCCGCCTGTTGGATCCAATCCAATCCACCAGACGCGCCATGCGAAGCCGTATGATCGCTCCAAACTTCTCAACTCCCGTCGCGTTCGGACGAAATGCTCGGTGGGCGGATGATTGACAGGAGCGTGTCGTCATTTTGACGTCACCAAAAACGGGGCGGCGCCCCGCGGCAGGCGACGTCAGCGCGGAGTAGGCCAATCGCGGGCGCCGGTAACCGAACGAACACGCCGAACAACCATCTCCGATCACACCCCAGCTTTAGACGCCCGGCTGCGCGGATTGCACGGCGGCGGGAGGAACGAGTGGGCGAGGAGAATGGACGTGCATCTGTGGAAAGAGTAGGAAACACGTCATCTTTCCGGAAGCCGTAGCAGGCGCGCGCTCTCGCACACCTTTCCAGATGGGCGCGTAAAGCGCGCTCCTCAATCACGCACCGGAAGTCGCTTTTTAACCGTTAAGTTTAAAAGAGCGCACTCTGCTGGCTAGAGCGCGCTCGAGCGCCTTAACTTAAGGCGCCCATTGAGATAACCAAGGTGAACAGCTCACGGAGCCGTGCCGATCGATGGTGACGGTGCCATCAATGGTGCCGTCATGACGAAATCTGGGGCGGCGATATTGATGTCTCAGGCATTTTTTTTTCGCGTTTATTTTGCTTTCAGAAAGAGATAGTACTATATATGCAGAGTCATTCGTTCTTGTCTCGTAGATTAAAATATGGATTTGAACTCTGTATCACATCCGTCCTGTAGAGTAGGCGTAAGCGGGGAAGTGCTCTCTCTCTCTCTCTCACATACACACACGCACACACTCACGCGCGCACACACGCACGCTAGCACACACATATGTACACACACACACGCTCGCACGCACACACACACACACACACACACACACACAGAAAGAGAGAGAGATATACGACACACGTTCACCCGCATTCACATATATACGCGTCCGCGCGTGCACAGACGCACAAAAAGGTACGCACACAGGCACACGTAACTGCACGCACACACAAACGCACATATGGTCGCAGACGCATACACGCACTCGTGTGCACGCAGATTCAAATACGCTGACACAAACACGCGCACACGCAAATACAAGTACACACGCACGCACGCTCAAGGCGTGTACATGGATATACACTCCCTCTCCTTCCCTGCTGCCTCGCAAAAACATGCGCGTGCAAACAGACTGAATGGCACTCCTTCAGCAATTTTCATTCAAAACTCCAGCTGTAATGAATCGCTTTACGGTTTAAATTTCGCGCTTCAACTCTATGTGCCCTCACTTGAGAAGGTGCAAGACAATTTGCTCCTTTCGTGTGACATAATCGCCCATCTCCGACCAAAGCACTGCTTTAACGCACAACCAATGTTCCGACTAAGTGCCATAAATACACATGTTAAAAAAAGACTACCCTCTTGGCGCAGACAGTTGAAACCTCTTGATACTCTGCTATTACATAGAAATAAAATTGTTTAAAATTTTGGCCATTCAGTTACGCTTGTTGCATTGGCGTGAAGTTCTACAGAATATTCTGACGCAGATTCACCCAGACTTGTGAGGCGCAATAAACACGGAACATATCCCGAAGAACATGCACCCCGTGCCCAATGTCGAGAGAAGAAAATGCCGCACGAAAACGATTCTCAAACTACGGCACGCGGGAGGGGCTGCTCTTCGTAGACGCCCCACGGTACCCCCGAAACCGGGGCGACATTGGTGGTGTCGGCGCTGACAAAGGACTGTCCCTCTTCTCAATGGCGACCGTATGCACGAAAGGAAAGACCGCGGGCTCCGTAAGGACCAGATCGTCGGAGGCAGCGGAAGAAACAGCAATCGCATTGGCTGTAATCAACGGTCGGCAACGATACAGAACAATAATCAGCGACTACAAGATGGCTATTAGGAACTTCACAAAGGGCTGGCTCTCCACCGAGGCGGCCAAAATCCTGAACCGCAGAGCAGAAGATTTTAAGTGCGGTAAAATTACACCCAAATACCTCAAATGGATCCCGGCACATATGGGAAAAGTAACCACGAATTCCCCTCCCAACCTCAGCGAGAAGGCCCACCGAGCCGCGCGTAAAATATCCCACCGCGGCACTTGCAGTGACAAAAAAAGACGACAGAGATAAAAGACGAGAGAAACAGAGTGGTCACGTACCACGACATACTGACACACTACACGAAACAAAGAGAAGCAAACCCACAACCCCATAAACAACTCGACAGGTCTCAAGAAACAGATTGGAGCAGGTTGCAACACAGAAGGTTCCGAAACCCAGTACACTTGAACAGAGTAAATTCAACAGAATACCCAGACGCGAGTTCCAATCTCTGCAAGTACGAACACGCAGACATGGCACACATCTTATGGAAATGCACATAGATCAGCTCAATATATGTAGAGGACAACATAGAACCGGACCTTCTCGAGGAACAATGACTAAGCGCTCTGACTAGCTCGGAACTAGACGACCAACTATGGGCTATCCAGCCGGCCCGCGCAGCGGTGGAAAGGCCATGCTTCACCGCACATAATGCCCGGATGGCCTGAGCCCGGCCTGATAACCTCGCAGGTCCTTTTCCCATTAAAGTTTCTTCCGTCCGTCCGTAATATGTAAGTACCGCCACTCTTTGAACTCTGCCGCCGCCGTGCCGCATCCTCGCCTCCTCCTCGCCCCTTGCGCGTCCCCCCGCCCCGCCCCCGCGGGAAGCAGCCTTGCGCCCGTTTTTCTGCGCAACGATTGGTCTCCCTGCCGTTGCCCGTGAAAACGCGCGGATCTTGCGTTTTGCTTGTGTTTTTCTTTTTCGTCCACCCATTTTTCTGCTCAGCTCCACTGGCCTGGGCTGGCTCTGCGCTTTAGCTCGGCGTAGCGCACGTTCTACGCCATGCTTCCTGCTCTCCATACTAGCGCTATGCCGTGCTAGTGCGCACATAACTGCAGCAAGAAGCCTGAAAATGGTTATGAAGTCTTTATGATACCACAAGGAAAGCGTGACGGCTTGCACAGGAAGCAGCGGCTGCATAACATTGGCCGAAAGAACAGTGTTGTTTGCGAGATGAGGCATCTTTCTTATTGCTGGTATCAAATCATCCCCTAATGCTGCATTTTTTAATAATTCTTCCAGCCTGCTCACCAGCGTATTTGTTGCGGCAATTTGTACGCTGCATAAAAATGGGGTTTTGCTCAGTATGCTTAATATTTTGCTGAGACTACATCACCTCGCACGTCGCCAGCTGTTGTGGTCCAGTCGAAAATGGAACACTATAGATTCTGCTTTCCCCTGTGAACATTTATGTGCGAAGATACCGCCTCTCGATTGCACTTTTCGCGATTGTTAGGATTTGTTGTGTGTTTTACTGGAAATCGAAATAGCGGCTTGTAGATGAGCTATTTTCAGCTTACGTCGATGTGTGTGTCAGTAATACAATGAATGCAGGCCGTGAGAAAATTAGTGGCAAGTATACCCGTGGTACTGCAGGTGATGAGCGCTACCTAGTCCACATTACGATTTTGTGAGTTTTAAGGCGGACGCCTTTAGATCTCCGTTTCAAGGTCGCGTTTTGAACAGAAAATATCACGTGACCCAGGAAAGCCAGAAGCCACCCAAAGCATGTCCAGCCGTGTATAAGAGAGTAGTGATTAGCCAAGTTAATTACTGCTTCATTAGTAATTTATCCAAGATGTATTAGGGATGATTAAGGTTGATTAGGTTGTAGTAAGGAGGATTGAATGGCATGAACAAGGATTAAGTTGTATTAAGGAGGATTCGGGTAGATTAAGGTGGATGAAGGAAGATTAAAGTGGAATATAATGCAGTAAGGTCGATTAGGTTGGATTAGGGTTATGAAGGAGTATTAAGACCAATTATTGTGGATTAAGGGGATTAAGATGGATTAGGGTGTATGTAGGAGAATGAAGGAGCGTGAACAAGGATTAAGGCGTATTAAGGAGCATTTGGGTGAATTAAGGTGCATGAAGGAGGATTAAGGTCAATTAAGGTGGATCAAGGTGAATTAGGGTTACGAGGGAGTATTTATTTATTTTTTTATTTATTCATACTGTCGATTCCATCAGGGATCATAACAGGAAGGGCATACATAGTTATCTTGCAGTGTAACAATAATAATTAGCGCAATAATACGATTAAACATATTAGACATGCAGTTAGCAGAGGCAGATAAAGTAGTGGGCAGAAAAGTAACGTTATACACTGTAATAATGTTACGAAAAAAACCAGGTAATCAAAGGTAGAAAATTTACAAAGGTGAACAAAATGGTAGGCATAAATTATACAATAATACATAGCATTAAATTTAAGAGTAACAAGGGGTAATGAGGTAGTCTGTCAAATATCAATGGTGGTAAGCAATAAGTACAACAGGAAAAGAAGTAAACAATTTGCATAAATAAACAATAGTGCTCAGTAATGGCAAGTAATAGAAGTTATAAAAGTGAGGTATACACAAGAGGTAGTAATCCATAAGATACATTTAAGGTGCTGTTAAAGAAATTGTGATTATGTACACAATCTAATGAAATAAAATGGCACAAAAATAGATGGTGACACAGGTACATTATAATTCTGAAGCACGCAATTCATTTTCGGCTAATGTAAAAAAAGTAGTTCACGATGGGCTGTCTGTAATACTACGGTCAAGCTCATTCCATTCACGTGTCATTAAAGAGAAAAACGAATGCTTATGGTTTTCCATATGAAATGGGTGTTTGTTTAATGACAGTGAATGTTTATGTCGGGTGAGTCGTGTTCGTGCTGAAGATAAGTATTTGGAACTGTCTATTTTCAATTCATTATGAATAAGTTGATACATAAATTTTAATCATGCAAGCTTGGCTCGTTTTTGTAAGGTCAGTATACCGGCCTGTTTTAGTAATTCTGTGGCTGAGTCTGTTAACCTATGTTTCTTGTAAATATATCTTAGTGACTTCCTTTGAATTGCTTCTAGTTTGTTAATGAGTTCTTTAGTGAAAGGAAACCAAACAAGGTTAGCATACTCTAATACAGATCTGACAAATGTGCTATATGCTAGTAGTTTTGTGTTTGGGGGTGCTAGTCTAAGGCGTCTGTTCAGGAAAAACAATTGTTTTTGTGCGGCCGAGGTAACGTTGTTAACATGGCGCTCCCATCTGAAATCGTGTGTTAATATTAAGCCAAGGTACTTGTACTCCTTCACTTTGTTAAGTCTGGTGTTATTTATAGTGTAGTTAAATTCTGATGCGAGCTTTTTTCTAGTAATTGAAAAAATAGCAGATTTTTTAATATTTAAAGTCATTTGCCATTCGTTACACCATTTGTACACAAGTGACAAAGCTTCGTTCAAGGCCACATGGTCATTATGAGAATTGATTACCTGATACAGAACACAATCGCCAGCAAAAAGTCTAACATTGACTGGAATATTAGAAGGCAGATCATTAATGTATATGAGAAATAAAACTGGAGCCAGAACACTTCCTTGTGGAACTCCATATCTTACGCTAGATTTCATGAAATATTGCTGGTTAACTTCTACAAATTGAGTGCGGTTAGTAAGGTAGTCTTTGATCCAGTTCAGAATAGGGCCCTTTTCCAAGGTAAGTTGGAGTTTATAAATTAATTTCTTATGTGTTACGCAATCGAATGCTCTGGAAAAATCTAGAAAGATTAGATCGATTTGTTTCTGTTGGTCAATACTTAACGCTACATCGTGGACAAGCTCAATTAGTTGTGTGACTGTGGAAACTACTTTGCGAAAACCATGCTGGCAATCCGTTAGTATTTCTTCCTGTTCCAGGTGTTTGGTTATGTGCTTAAGATAATGTGCTCTAGTAGTTTACAAACAGTGTATGTTAGTGAGATTGGTCTGTAGTTAGCGGGTTCTGTTTTACTTCCCGATTTATGAATTGGTTTTACTTTAGCTGTTTTCCAATCCTTAGGGAGGGTACCTGAGGAGATTGATTTGTTAAAAATTATTAATAAGTACTTGGCCATCCACTCAGCGTATCTGCGAAGGAATGCATTTGGAATATTATCAGGTCCTGGTGATTTCTTTGGGTCTAAGTTAAGCAGTAGGTTAAGTATGCCTGTTTCGGTTAATGTGAGTGGCTCTAGTGGCCTATTTCTAGAGAAGCCTGCTTTTGGTAGTGTGCCGTTGTCCTCAGTGAAAACGGAGCAGAAGTAGTCGTTAAGCAAGTTAGCAGAGTTCTTGTTTTCTTCATTTGAGGCTTCGTTGTCGTTACGATTCTTTTGGTTAATGTAGCTCCAGAACTTTGTGGGAGCAGTTTTCAAAACGTTTGTGAGTGTATTAGTATAGTAGAACTGTTTGGCTGTCTTAATTTTTGATTTCATAAGTTAGATAGCTGCGTTAAGATTTTCATGCGTAAATTTTAATGGGTTAGTTTTCAGCAATTTTCGCATTCGGTTTACTTTGCGTTTTGCATGTATAACGTCACGCGTTATCCATGGATTACGCCTAGTAAGTTTCTTTTTTCTAGTTGGTATGTAATTGGCTATACAGTGAGATATAATGACGGAAAATGCGAGCCACAATGTATCGATGTCTGTAGTGCTGTTATGGTAAAGTTGCAAAAACGTGTGGTATTCATTAATCAGGTAATCAAGTATACTGGTGTCGTTAGCTTTACTATAGTCGGGGTAAGCGATGATTTGCCGAGGGGTAGCGCTGTCATGAAGGGGTATAGTGCAATGGGTAATTTTGTGATCCGAAATACCATCTAGTAAGCTTAATCTTGTTTCGTCATTTATGAAGTGATTGCTGAGGAATATTAGATCTAGTATGGAACAGCTGGATCCCTGTACACGTGTAGGTTCAGTTACAATTTGTGTAAGGTTGAACGATAACATAAAGTCAAGTATCACATCCGCACAGGGTGAATGATGCTGCATTGTTTGCCAATTCACTTCAGGAACGTTAAAATCACCTGCGATTATTAATCTGGACCCTGACGCATATTGCTCAGTATATTGATGCAATCGGCGCACATTGTCGAGGCCGGAAGAAGGACTGCGATAGACGCAGCCTACGACAACAGTATAAGATGCGAAGCGCAGTTTACAAAAAATAGCCTCAATGCCCGCAACATCCGGTAACATGAAAAACGGAATTTTCTTCTTTACTAGAATGGCCACGCCACCGCCTCGTGTTGTCCGGTCTTTCCGGATGATAGCGTAGTTGGCAGGGGCTATCTCAACTGCTTTAATATCAGCTGTTAGCCAGGTTTCTGTTAGTGTTAGAAAGTCAGGTTCATATGCAAGAATGAAAGCTTCAAGGGAATCCGTTTTTTTTAATATGCTACGGGCATTTATCTTCAAGAAGGATATGTCGGATATCAAGTTTGGCGTGAACGTAGGCTTCGAGGGCCATGTTGCTGGTTTTTTGGATCAGGATTGACGGAACCTGGTTTCAAAGGAGCTACATTATTATTTTCTTCGTCCCAGTAGAACATTTCGCCATTGATTCGTAGTTTGTCATAAATTAGATTAATTTTATCTCCGGATTCTATCCTTGCTTTAGCGGAATTCCATAACTTCCTTCTTAAGTCTCGTACGCGAGGCGAAAAATCTTCGGAGATCGAAAAACTTGACCCCTTTAGCTTGAAACAGTTTCTCAAGATTTTAGTTTTGTCTCTAAAGTCGAGAACTTTAAAAATTATTGGTCTTGTTTTAGTGGTATCCGGCCTGCATAATCTATGAATACGTTCGATACTTACAGCTTCGAGTTTCAGGTCATTTTTGACAATTTTTTCATTTACTGTAAGTTGTAATGTGTCTTCATTTTCCTTTTCCTCTTCTGGCACACTATACACGATTAGATTCTATCGTCTGGAGCGGTTTTCAAGGTGGTCTAGTCTTAGTTCCAGCGTTGAAACGACTTTCTCCAGTTTAGTTACCTTCTCCGCGCAAGACGAAATCTTTTTGTTTAGGGTTGCCAGTTGCTCTAGTTTCTTGTCTATTGCGGTTAAACGCTGCTCCTTAATTTCTTTTAAATCCTTCAGGATTTGTTGTAGTTGCCGCAAAATATCGGGTGTATCAGGATCCGGGTTTGTTTCGATATCTCCAGCTAGTAGCAATAATTTGACGAGATCGACTATGTCAAAGATTAGTTCACACAGCAGCCCAGGGCACGGCAGCACAACTAAACAAACCTCGTTCGAATGCATGCAATCTTCAAAGTGCTTTCTTACCTGCACGATGAATACAAACGGGTTATCCATGTGGCCCTACGGCCAGCTGCCGTGCCCTATGGCCCGCGGAAATGTGTCGCCCCTTCTTATAGCACGAAGCGATTGATGCGCCACCAACGTCGAGTTGAACCCTGGACTGGCGCTCGGAGTGGTCGAAGGAGTATGTCGATAATGCGGGCTGTTGCTGTGTAATGCCAGCGGGACTGGCTCGGTGGTGTAGCGGTCCGGAAGCGGAAGCGCAGCCTGCGTGTTGTCCATATGGAGGCTTGGTGTTTCATCGGGGCCATGACTTGCGGCTATCAGCAGCAGGGTTGCGACTATCTGCCTGATGAATACAAACGGGTTATCCATGTGCCCCTGCGGCCAGCTGCCATGCCCTATGGCCCGAGGAAATGTGTCGCCCCTTCTTATAGCACGAAGCGATTGATGCGCCACCAACGTCGAGTTGAACCCTGGACTGGCGCTCGGAGTGGTCGAAGGAGTATGTCGATAATGCGGGCTGTTGCTGTGCAATGCCAGCGAGACTGGCTCGGTGGTGTAGCGGTCCGGAAGCGGATGCGCAGCCTGCGTGTTGTCCATATGGAGGCTTGGTGTTTCATCGGGGCCATGACTTGCGGCTATCAGCAGCAGGGTTGCGACTATCTGCCTGATGAATACAAACGGGTTATCCATGTGCCCCTGCGGCCAGCTGCCATGCCCTATGGCCCGAGGAAATGTGTCGCCCCTTCTTATAGCACGAAGCGATTGATGCGCCACCAACGTCGAGTTGAACCCTGGACTGGCGCTCGGAGTGGTCGAAGGAGTATGTCGATAGTGCAGGCTGTTGCTGTGTAATGCCAGCGGGACTGGCTCGGTGGTGTAGCGGTCCGGAAGCGGATGCGCAGCCTGCGTGCTGTCCATATGGAGGCTTGGTGTTTCATCGGGGTCATGACTTGCGGCTATCAGCAGCAGGGTTGCGACTATCTGCCTGATGAATACAAACGGGTTATCCATGTGCCCCTGCGGCCAGCTGCCATGCCCTATGGCCCGAGGAAATGTGTCGCCCCTTCTTATAGCACGAAGCGATTGACGCGCCACCAACGTCGAGTTGAACCCTGGACTGGCGCTCGGAGTGGTCGAAGGAGTATGTCGATAGTGCGGGCTGTTGCTGTGTAATGCCAGCGGGACTGGATCGGTGGTGTAGCGGTCCGGAAGCGGATGCGCAGCCTGCTTGTTGTCCATATGGAGGCTTGGTGTTTCATCGGGGCCATGACTTGCGGCTATCAGCAGCAGGGTTGCGACTATCTGCCTGATGAATACAAACGGGTTATCCATGTGCCCCTGCGGCCAGCTGCCATGCCCTATGGCCCGAGGAAATGTGTCGCCCCTTCTTATAGCACGAAGCGATTGATGCGCCACCAACGTCGAGTTGAACCCTGGACTGGCGCTCGGAGTGGTCGAAGGAGTATGTCGATAGTGCAGGCTGTTGCTGTGTAATGCCAGTGGGACTGGCTCGGTGGTGTAGCGGTCCGGAAGCTGATGGGCAGCCTGCGTGTTGTCCATATGGAGGCTTGGTGTTTCATCGGGGCCATGACTTGCGGCTATCAGCAGCAGGGTTGCGACTATCTGCCTGATGAATACAAACGGGTTATCCATGTGCCCCTGCGGCCAGCTGCCATGCCCTATGGCCCGAGGAAATGTGTCGCCCCTTCTTATAGCACGAAGCGATTGATGCGCCACCAACGTCGAGTTGAACCCTGGACTGGCGCTCGGAGTGGTCGAAGGAGTATGTCGATAGTGCAGGCTGTTGCTGTGTAATGCCAGCGGGACTGGCTCGGTGGTGTAGCGGTCCGGAAGCTGATGCGCAGCCTGCGTGTTGTCCATATGGAGGCTTGGTGTTTCATCGGGGCCATGACTTGCGGCTATCAGCAGCAGGGTTGCGACTATCTGCCTGATGAATACAAACGGGTTATCCATGTGCCCCTGCGGCCAGCTGCCATGCCCTATGGCCCGAGGAAATGTGTCGCCCCTTCTTATAGCACGAAGCGATTGATGCGCCACCAACGTCGAGTTGAACCCTGGACTGGCGCTCGGAGTGGTCGAAGGAGTATGTCGATAGTGCAGGCTGTTGCTGTGTAATGCCAGCGGGACTGGCTCGGTGGTGTAGCGGTCCGGAAGCGGATGCGCAGCCTGCGTGTTGTCCATATGGAGGCTTGGTGTTTCATAGGGGCCATGACTTGCGGCTATCAGCAGCAGGGTTGCGGCTATCTGCCTGATGAATACAAACGGGTTATCCATGTGCCCCTGCGGCCAGCTGCCATGCCCTATGGCCTGAGGAAATGTGTCGCCCCTTCTTATAGCACGAAGCGATTGATGCGCCATCAACGTCTAGTTGAACCCTGGACTGGCGCTCGGAGTGGTCGAAGGAGTATGTCGATAGTGCGGGCTGTTGCTGTGTAATGCCAGCGGGACTGGCTCGGTGGTGTAGCGGTCCGGAAGCGGATGCGCAGCCTGCTTGTTGTCCATATGGAGGCTTGGTGTTTCATCGGGGCCATGACTTACGGCTATCAGCAGCAGGGTTGCGACTATCTGCCTGATGAATACAAACGGGTTATCCATGTGCCCTTGCGGCCAGCTGCCATGCCCTATGGCCCGAGGAAATGTGTCGCCCCTTCTTATAGCACGAAGCGATTGATGCGCCACCAACGTCGAGTTGAACCCTGGACTGGCGCTCGGAGTGGTCGAAGGAGTATGTCGATAGTGCAGGCTGTTGCTGTGTAATGCCAGCGGGACTGGCTCGGTGGTGTAGCGGTCCGGAAGCGGATGCGCAGCCTGCGTGTTGTTCATCTGGAGGCTTGGTGTTTCATCGGGGCCATGACCTGCGGCTATCAGCAGCAGGGTTGCGGCTATCTGCACGATGAATACAAACGGGTTATCCATGTGCCCCTGCGGCCAGCTGCCGTGCCCTATGGCCCGCGGAAATGTATTAAGACCGATTAGGGCGCATTAAGGGGATTGAGGTGGGTTAGGATGTATAAAAAAGGATTAAGGTGCATGAGCAAGGATGAAGTCGTATTCAGGAGGATTAGGGCAGATTAAGGTGGATTATGGAGGATTAGGGTCGATTAGGGTGGATTAAGCTTAATTAGGGTTGATGAAGCACGATTAAGTTCGATTAGGGTAAATTGAGGAGGATTAGGTCGATTAAGGTTGGTTTGATTAGGGCTGATGGAGGTGGATCAAGGTGAATTACAGTAGGCTTTACAAAGATTTCGCATTGGCGTCTTAGGCGACACCTAAGACACCTTGGATTTTCGGAATTTGCTTTGAACTGCACTTCCGCGCACGCATGAGGGCGACGATTGCTGGATTAAGGTGCATTAAGAAGGATTATGGTTGATTAAGGTGGATGAAGGAGGATTATGGTGGGTTAAGGAGTTTAAGGTTGCTGAAGGAGGATGAACATAGATTAGTGTGGATTAGGGTGAAATACGTTGCAATGCTTAACATTATTGCCTGCAGAGTATTCTCTGCATTACTACATCATGAGCACAATCATAATTGATTGCTCAACCTTCGTAATCACAGCGCATTGATTCAATGATTTCGGCTCATGTTAAATCAATGTAAAAAGCTTCCCCACAGAACAAAACCGCACAAAGGCGGTTTTAAAACATTCGCTAATAAATCAAAGATTCCCGTTGTCCGTCTAGATGTCAATATCGACAGCAAGTGGGCGCAATCATGCGAACACCCACTGCACATTGCGTGTATCCGTGCGAAACCCTAATCCACCTTCATTCACCCTAATCAACCTTAATCTACCTTATTCCTCCTTAATACACCTTTATCCATTTTAATACAACCACTAATCGATTATTAATCAATTCTGCTAATGAGTGATCATCTCTGGCTAGACATGATTTGGTTTGCTTCCGGCCTTCCTTGGGTAACGTGATATTTTCTATACCTCACAACACGACCTTGAAACAGAGATGTAAGGCTTTCGCTTACTAAGCCACACGCCGAGGGATGTGCCACATTCAATATACTAGATCAGACGCACAAAGTAAAGCATCCCATTATGGGGCAGAAACATTGTTTCGAGTATAGAACTCGCCTCAAAGCTCCTCCTCCTCATCAGTATAACCGTTCATATGGCTTTAAGAAAAATCCAACCCCCTTATAAACATTGCCTTCAGCATTATCGAAGCTGTTATGAGCATTTCTCAGAAAATGAATTACCGGCTAAGTTTCTTTCAAGAAATGTCGCAGTATCTGAAAACAGACAGATGTTTGATAGTGTTAGGGGATTTTAATTGCGTTTTGATCTCGGACGGTTGTTCGTGTGATGGATACTGGGCTGATAAGAGCGTTGTCTTTCTGAGGGGGGCCATTGGAAGACCTCTGTTGAAGGACATTGCACATTACGCAAAAGGAGGCAATAATCGGCATTATACTCATCTTCAAGGCAATAGCCATACAAGGTTAGACAGAGCTTAACTTTCGCGAGAAATCGCCTCACTGTGTGATGATTACAAGGTGGTGAACATAGCATTGAGCAACGATTGTTTAGTAACCGTCACGATAGGAGAAAAAGATCACCGCAAAACCTAGAATGAAATGGGAAACATAGAAATTAAGTGCACCCGCCGTGCTTGCTTAGTGGCTATGGTGTTGGGCTGCTGAGCACGAGGTCGCGGGATTGAATCCCGGCCATGGCGGCCTGCATTTCGATGGGGGCGAAATGCAAAAACACCCGTGTACTTAGATTTAGGTGAACGTTAAAGAACCCCAGGTGGTCGAAATTTCCGGAGTACTTCACTACGGCGTGCCTCATAATCAGAAAGTGGTTTTGGCACGTTAAACCCCACAATTTAATTTTTTTTAAAATTAAGCGCGATACTCTTAAAGGACGACCAATTCCTAGAAAGTGTACGCACAGAAATTGCTAAAGCAAATAACGACTGTGAAATAGGGTGGGGTGAGCGATGGGAGCGATTTAAAGAAGTCGTAAAAATGAACGCCATAGAGCGAGCAGTAGAAATACGTTTTGAAGAGAGCCAAGAGGGAAAATAACCTTTAAAAATGCTTCAGGAATTGGTGGTTGCTGAAACTGCAACGCCAGGCATCTTTATGGAAAAAATAGGCGGCACAAAGAATAAAATTGAGGCTATCGACACGGAAAGATACCGTGGCGCACTTATTCACGCACGAATGGGACAGATCTTGGCTGATCAAATGCCAACAAAGCATTCTTTGGGAACTGAGAAAAAGCATGCGAGGAGAAACGAAATAGTTGAGGTTGAATACAAAGGGAAAATATCTAGAGAGGCCGAAGAAATCAATAATGCGTTCACGGAATATTACAGGGAGCTCTTCACGTGTAGAATACCGAGCAAGACTGGGTGTAAAAGCAATTTTCTAACCACTCTACCTAGCTTAGACACCGAAGAAACAGAGAGATTATCAGAAGATATCACACCAAAGGAGATCGAAATGGCCATTGAAGACCTTAAGCCTGGAAAATCGGCAGGATCTGACGGCTTATCAGCTGTTTTTGACAAAGCCTTTTGCTCGAAGATAGCCATCGTATTAGTACGTGTTTTTATGAAGGCGTATCAAAAAGGTCACCTGCCACCATCTTTTAAAAGGGCATATGCAGTCTTTGTACCAAAAAACGATGACGCGAATAAACTTAGCAAAGCAACAGGCTACAGGCCAATTAGGCTGACAAACGTAGATTATAAAGTCATAATGAAGATGTTTGCGCGGAGACTACAAGGGGTTATTTGTGCTTTAGTAGGACCGCATGAGACCTGCGGGATAAGAGGGAGGTCTATATTTACTAATATCCATGTGGCTCGCAGCATTCTTGAAACTTGGGATGCAGATTTTAGGAAAGTCGCTATGTTACAAATTGATCTAGAAAAGGCATTTGGCAGAGTATGTCACAATCTCCTGTTCAAATTCTTGGTTATGTCGGTATAGGATCATGGATAGCAGATGGAGTTAAAATGGCATACAATATTTGTACAACTAAACTCATTGTCAACCATAAGCTAACTGAAAGGATTGAAGTGCGTTCCTCTGTTCGTCAGGGGTGCCCCCTGTCACCTCTTTTGTTCTCAATATATCTAGAGGCTCTCTGTAAAAGAATTATTGATAGTCCGGATGTGCGAGAATTCAGCCTAGAAGGGTGTGAGGTGCGTTTATTAGCTTACGCTGATGTTCTTTACTGTGCTGATAAGGAGAGTATTCGAGCTACCATAACAATTATGCGCTAGTTTTGTGACATGACGGACAGCAATATAAACCTGAATAAGTGTGTCGGCTTGTGGCATGGCCGGTGGCAAACAACGCCACGTATTTTTGAAAGTATGCAGTGGACGCTCACGCTGGGATTTATCTTGGTGTACTGTTAGGCACACATCGAGACACTAAAGATTTATGGAATGGCAAAGTGCAGCGGTGGCGTAAAGGTAGAACACCAGCCTCGCGTGCTAGAGGTCCGTGGTTCGAATCCCGGTGCCGTGCAATTTCCCACCGGATAGAAAAAAGCGCGTGTTGATAAAATTGCATAAACAGGCCTGGAGTGTGGCCTGATCCCAGTGACCAGAACCGGTAACGCACTCCCTCACCAGAGTAGGATTGGCCACCCTTGGGCAGTACTTGGCCACAACCTCCTATATGAATACAACAATCAAACCTCAATGCGAAGGTAGGCAAGAAGCAGGCTCGAGAGAAGGCAGTGGGGGAATATTGCATAGGCACTAGGAATAGCAGGGAAGAGTTATTAGTAGAGTTTGCGAAACAGAATAATATGCGGTTAATGAATACCTTCTTCCGCAAGCGGGATAGCCGAAAGTGGACGTGGAGGAGCCTGAACGGCGAGACTAGAGATAAAATGGACTTCATACTCTTCGCTAACCCTGGAATCATGCAAGATTTGGACGTGCTCAGCAAGGTGCGCTGCAGTGACCATAGGATGGTAAGAACTCGAATTAGCCTAGACCTGAGGAAGCAACGGAGGAAACTTCTACATAAGAAGCCGATCAATGAGTTATTGGTAAGAGTGAAAATAGACAAATTCCAGATCAAGCTACAGAACAGGTATTCGGCTTTAACTCAGGAAGAGGACCTTAGTGTTGAAGCAATGAACGACAATCCTGTGGGCATCATTAAGGAGTGTGCAATAGAAGTCGGTGGTAACTCCGTTAGACAGGATAACCGTAAGCTATCGCAGGAGATGAAAGATCTGATCAAGAAATGCCAATGTATGAAAGCCTCTAACCCTACAGCTAGAATAGAACTGGCAGAACTTTCGAAGTTATTCAACAAGCGTGAGACAGCTCACATAAGAAAGTATAATATGGATAGAATTGAACATGCTTTCAGGAACGGAGGAAGCCTAAAAGCAGTGAAGAATGTACTAGGAATTGGCGAGAATCGGTTGTATGCGCTAAGAGAAAAAGCCGGCAATATCATTACTAATATGGATGAGATAGTTCAAGTGGCTGAGGCGTTCTATAGAGATTTATACAGCACCAGTGGCACCCACGACGATAATGAACGAGAGAATAGTCTAGAGGAATTAGAAATCCCAAAGGTAACGCCGGAAGAAGTAAAGAAAGCCTTCGGAGCTATGCAAAGGGGGAAGGCAGCTGGCGAGGATCAGGTAACAGCAGATTTGTTGAAGGATGGTGGGCAGATTGCTCTAGAGAAACTGGCCACCCTCTCTCTATACGCAATGCCTCATGACTTCAAGCGTACCGGAATCTTGGAAAAACGCTAACATAATCCTAATCCATAAGAAAGGGGACGCCAAGGACTTGAAAAATTATAGACCGATCAGCTTACTGTCGGTTGCCTACAAAGTATTTACTAAGGTAATCGCAAATAGAATCAGGAACACCTTAGAGTTCTGTCAAGCAAACGACCAGGCAGGATTCCGTAAAGGCTACTCAACAATAGATCATATTCACACTATCAATCAGGTGATAGAAGAGTGTGCGGAATATAACCAACATTTATATATAGCTTTCATTGATTACGAGAAAGCGTTTGATTCACTCGAAACCTGAGCAGTCATGGAGGCATTGCTGAATCAGGGTGTAGACGAGGCGTATGTAAAGATACTGAAAGATATCTATAGCGGGTCCACAGCCATCGTAGTCCTCTATAAAGAAAGCAACAAAATGCCAATAAAGAAAGGCGTCAGGCAGGGAGATACGATCTCTCCAGTGCTATTCACAGCGTGTTTACAGGAGGTATTCAGAGACCTGGATTGTGAAGAATTGGGGATAAGAGTTAATGGAGAATACCTTAGTAACTTGCGATTCGCTGATTATATTGCCTTGCTTAGTAACTCAGGGGACCAACTGCAATGCATGCTCACTGACCTGGAGAGGCAAAGCTGAAGGGTGGGTCTAAAAATTAATCTGCAGAAAACTAAAGTAATGTTTAACAGTCTCGGAAGAGAACAGCAGTTTACGATAGGTAGTGAGGCATTGGAAGTGGTAAGGGAATAGATCTGCTTCGGAGAGCTAATGACTGCGGTCCGGATCATGAGACTGAAATAATCAGAAGAATAAGAATGGGCTGGGGTGCGTTTGGCAGGCATTCTCAGATCATGAACAGCAGGTTGCCATTATTCCTCAAGAGAAAAGTTTATAAAAGCTGTGTCAATACAGTACTCACGTACGGGGCAGAAACCTGGAGGCTTACGGAAAGGGTTCTACCCAAATTGAGGACGACGCAACGAGCTATGGAAAGAATAATGGTAGGTGTAACGTTAAGGAATAAGAAAAGAACAGACTGGGTGAGGCAACAAACGCGAGTTAATTGTATCTTAGTTGAAATCAAGAAAAAGAAATGGGCATGGGCAGGGCATGTAATGAGGAGGGATGATAACCGATAGTCATTTAGAGTTACGGAATGGATTCCAAGGGAAGGGAAGCGTAGCAGAGGGTGGCAGAAAGTTAGGTGGCCGGATGAGATTAAGAAGTTTGCAGGGACAACATGGCCACAATTATTACGGGACCGGGGTAGTTGGAGAAGTATGGGAGAGGCCTTTGCCCTGCTGTGGGCGTAACCAGGCTGATGATGATGATGATGATGAAAGTGCAGGAAATAAAAGCTAGAACTGATAAGTGGGCCGGACGTGACTTCTCTATATTCGCACGTGCGGCTACCTACAAAATCTTCTTGGTGAGGAAGCTATGGTATCTCATGCAAGTCCTGAGCTGTTCACGATTGAACTTTAAGAAATTCCATAGAGTATTTGCTGTTCTTGTGTGGCGGTCTGAATATAAAAGAACAAGCAGGAACAACTTGTTTCGCACGTTGGGTTAGGGGGGCTTGTCATTACCGAATTTATACTTAAAGCAACTGGTTTCTAGATTTTTGTTGTAACGAGACACGACAACTCCTTTCTTGCGAACAGTTATTCAAGTCAGATTGAGCAATGTCTTACCTAACTTTGTTTTCTCGATGAGGGAGGGTAGGTGTTACGCAACGAGCAAATTTGTACGCGAGGTGGTCGCAGCATTTAGATTTTTAAACCACCACTTTTCCATAGAATATTTGGCTACAGTGAGTCGTAAGCGGATATGCTCGGATTTAATAGATATTATGTTCCTAGAACCATTATATCAATTATTGTACCACGAAGGCCAAGAGAAAGATGTGCTAAAACGTATGAAACGAATGATTATACCAGAGGGAGTGAAAACATTCTTTTTTAAGCAACATACTAAAACCTTGCCTGTGAAAACATGACAAGAAGAAAGATGGGACTGTTTATCATAAGGGGCTAACTGTTTGATTTGCAAGAAAGCAGAAACTATAGAACACCTTTCTTTTTTTACTGTTGGAGTGCGGTCTTTTTTTGGGATATTTTGAAAATAACTATTAAAAAAAGAATTGCCGTTAACAGCGCATGGTATTCATTACCTAGCCACAGTGCAAGACAGGATTCCTTATTACAAGTCCTTTCTTCTCAGCCTTCACAGTATCTGGAGAAATCGCATGGCTGTAAGGAATTGCGATATAAGTGTGAGAACAGTAAACTCCTGTTTTGCTGAAAATATCAGTAAACTACGGGAAGTGCTTCAGAAGTTAGCTTATGACGATGAACTGTTGTTATTGATGGATGCCCTTGCGAAAATGGAAGTTTTGTAATCTCAACCACAAACTCTAAGCGCAGCGGTGGGACAGTGAATACTGTCAGATAGTGGCAGCAGTGTGTATTGATGCATTTGTTGATTGTCTGGAAATAAAAAAACACAATCGGAACCCGTGGTCGAGTCGTTTAACCGCTAGCACCTATGGTTCCGCGTCATGCTGGCGGCGGTTCGATTCCGTGTTACCATTTTTTTAACGCCCCGTAGGACTGGGTTCGACAGTCTTTCACCAGATGGCTGAAACACAAAACTCACGATTTAGTTTCAGATTTGGTTTCTTCGGGAGGGCTCTTCAAATGCTATATTTTATACTTTTACTTCCTAAAACGTAGGAATGGGTTGCTTATTTGTTAGGTCATTGCTTTTATGATCATATCTTATTCCTTGGACAACATAAGAACAAGCATGTCTTTGTGTTACGCTAAATAATATATACTATCGTGCCTTGCAACATGGACATGCTCAGGAATGATGGACATTGCCCCTTGACCGTCCTTTGTGTAACTCATATGCGTAAGTGAATGGGCAAAATTTTAAAGAATTTTGTTTCTATGTAACAGCCTAGTATCAACAAGTTTCAACTGTCTGCGCCAAGAGGGTAGTCGTTTGTAAGGGCATATGCATTTATGGCACTTAGTCGGAACATGGGGGGGTGCATTAAAGCAGTGTTTTGGTCGGAGATGCGTGGTTATGTCACATGACAGGAGCAAATGGTTTCGTACCCAAATGGGCAGAGGGCACATTGACTTCAAGAAGCACCAGATTTAAACCGTAAAGCCATTTGTTACAGCTGGAGTTCGGACGGTGATTGCTGAGCGAGTGTCATTCAGTCTGTTTGCACGCACATGCTTTTGCGAGGCAGCAGCCAAGGAGAGGGAGTGCATATGCGTGTTCACGCCTTGAGCGTGCGTGCGTGTGTACTTGCGTGTGCGCGCGTATTTGTGTGTCTGTATTTGAATCTGCGTGAGCACGAATGCGTGTGCGAGCACAGGCGCGTTTGTGTGTGCGTGCACTCTGTCTGCCTACGTCCGTGCATTCTTGTGCGCGTGTGCAGGGGTGGACGCGTATAAATGTGAATGCGGGCAAATATGTGTCGTATCTCTCTGTGTGTGTTTGTGTGTGCGTGTTTGTGTGTACGTGTGGGTGTTTGTGTGTTTTTGTGTGTGCGTATTTGTGTATGTGTTCGTGTGTGCGTGTGCGCGCGCGTGTGCGAACGTGCGTGCGCATGCGTATGAGTGCCCGCGTGTGTGCATGTGTGTGTGTGTGTGTGCGAACACTTCCCCGCTTACGCCTATTCTCCGGGTTAATTAGGATAGAGTTTATTGAGAGGCATATTTAAATCTACGATTGAAGAACGAATGAGTCTGCATTTATAGCACTGTCTCTTTCTGAAAGTGAAATCAAGGAAAAAAAGAAAAGACGCCTGAGCCGTCAATTTTGCCGCCCCAGATTTTGTCACGATAGCACCGTCACCATTGGCACGGCTCCTTGAGCCGCTACCTAGCTGTTCACCTTCGTTATCTTCCTTTCCACGGTGGCAGCTCACTGGGTTCATGCCAGCGACGCGCTAAACCTCCATCGGCATTGCGTCATGCGTCGCTTCTACGAACAAGCAAGCTTTCGGCGGCACACGTTCGCTGGTTTATTGATATTAAAACTCTCAACTACTTGCCTTCGAATAAACAGCGTTAAGAGGAAGCTTTAGCTCGGGTGCTCCTATCTAAATCCATGTAAAAGGAGAATTCGTTTTTCTGGGCAATCACTGCACGAGGTTTGGCGATGTTTGTTGCATTTAAAAGAAAGATTAATAGCCTAGGGACTGTTGGCTTCGCATTTTTGATTAGGTCGTCAATTCTTTATTAAAAAAGTGGCAAAAAACGAAACTATCTAGTGTACAACGCTGTAACTAAGCAAAGAAAAATGATGTAACAAATATGTGAATTCGATGTAATAGCACATCTAAAGAGGACAAAATTGATACGTTACCCATGACTCTAAAAAAAATTCAGTAATATGTAAATACAGCTTTTGCGGAACCCTTGTACACAACGTAACAAATGCACGTAAGATATCAAATAACATATCAAATTTGTCCGCTTTCAATGATCTAGTGGATGCCGCTTATAGAACCGAAATATCTATTCTTGATGCAGAACTATTATTTATAAAGTTCGTGCTTTTATTTTTTTTTAATCTTTCGAATTTCTGAAAATATTTTTAACAAAATTTAGGCCCTAAATCGAAATTCCGATTCCGACAGTCACTAGAATTTAACTTTCTCGCTCAAATGCAACAAATGTTATTAAAATCGGTCAGGGGTTATCTCAGAAAAATGTTTTGCGTTTTACATGTATTTGAATAGGAGTTGGGCCCGAGCTAAAGCTTCCTCTTAATGAAAATCGAAAGCGGACTGGCCATCAGGAACACGCTTACGAAACCATATTATTGGCATCACAAAAGGCTACGTGCGGTCAGGTTGACTTTACAGACTTTCTTTTTCTGCGTCAGCTACGCTTTCCGAGACTGTTTAATTGTAAAATATCTATTCGCATAGCTCTTACAGAAGCATGTTCAATAAGAATGTCTTCGCTCGGCTAGATAATCGCGAGGACGGGCTCCAAACTACTCATTTTCTTTAGCCATATAAGATCAATACTTTCAAATATAATTAACGTAGCTTTGTTAATTACGCGCACAACGTCTCAACTTATCCGTATCGAGAGGTTACCAATGTGAACACTCGAATGATAAAATGATCTCACAACACTTATATTGGTTAGTATACTTATTTGCTTCAGTTAAAAACAGCCTGCATATGTACGGTGCAGTAGTATTCCTGAATGGACAGGTTTTCTTGGAGCAAATCAAGTTCATAAGCTTAAACGCACGTGCCGAGCTGTGCACTTCTGCCTTTGCAATGGATTCTTCTACATTTATACATGAAGCACCTCAGCTCTACGGTACATCACAGAAGGTGTGCGAGAACATTGTGTGCGCTCCCGATTACATTTCCGAGCGTTGCTGGCATCATGCTCGATTACCTGCTGTCATCAGGAATAAAAAGTCGGGGACACTTAAGCTTTGCATTTAAGAGTGGAACGCGATAGCATTCAAAGATCCCCGGCTGCTTCTCACGCTTACCGGCAACTGCAGCTTATGTAACTGGGATGTACTGGGATGTAACTGGGAGATCATCTTAATATTAGCATCGAGCTGAAGGAAATTGAGCGCGCACATCATCTCGGTCATCGCACAGGTACTAACCGCCACCGTCCTGTCATAGCAAAATTCACCTTCCATAAAACAAAAGAATTGATTCTTTCTAACGGTCGCAAGTTCAAAGGAACCAGCTTCAGCGTTGGAGAGGATTTCACTCATTCCGTACAAAACGCTCGCAGGCACCTCATAACTTTCGCGAAAAGCAAAATCATTAACTTTTTCTTTGCGATTCAAAACACTGCATATGGGCCATAAGCGCTACGTCTACGACGAGCAAACGCAGTCTGTCAAAGAAATAATATAGCGATTTCCCCGTCGTAAAATTTCTGCTACACTGTCCAGCCCAAATCTAACATATCATTGTCTGTAACCTTTGCCAACGCACGCAGTTTCCTTCCCAAACGTGACGCTTTTTCCAACCTTGTTTTATCATCTAACAGTAATATAATGGTAATAACCGAAACGTGGCTAACAGAAGATATAACAGACACAGAAGTACTAGCCGACCTACCGGAATTTCATGTCTACCGAAAGGATCGCAAAGGCATGCGGGGGGGCGGTGTACTGATTGCTGTGCATCAGCAGTTATCGTGCTCCGTACCCAAAAACAACACTTCTGATCTTGAAGTATTATGGAAAATTATTCATGCTTCCCCCAATACTATAATTCTAGGTGTTTGCTACAGGCCTCCGAATAATATTCCACATTTCTCATTTAAACTTAATAATAGTTTGAGTGACCTTAGTAATCAACACCCGCAAGCAGAAATGCTCCTTTTTGGTGATTTTAACTTTCCTCAAATAGACTGGAGCAATGACGTCCCCATAAGTATGGGCCGTGAGTCCGCCAGAGATTTTGTGGATTTCTGCCTTAATTTTAATTTAACCCAACTTGTATCAGAACCTACACGCGTTGCACTGAGCACTTCTAGCATCTTAGATCTCATCCTAACCAGTAATCCGGAAAGCTTATCATCAATAGCATATCTACCTGAAGTCAGCGACCATAAAGTAATTCACGCCACATTTTCGTTTCAGCCCGTGAAACGCCATTTAGGCAGCAAAACAATCCGCCTGTACAATAAAGGTAATTATGATGCGATTAATAGTGATCTGAGCACATTTCTTCCTACGTTCGTGAGGTTATGTTCTACGCGCTCTATTAATGAAAACTGGTCAATATTTAAAAACAAACTAGGTGATCTCGTTGATAAATTCATACCAAGAATAACATTCCGCGGAAATCGTAACAAACCATGGTTCACTAAAACGCTTAAGCGACTTGAAAACAAAAAGAAACGTCTCTTCCGCTCAGCCAAACTAAACGGACACCCCTCTGCTTGGGAGAAATATTTTGTAGCCGAGGACGATTATCAGAGAGCTATACGGAAAGCTAAATTCTCCTTTTTCCACGATGAACTGCCTAAAATGCTTACGAACAGCCCTCGTCAATTTTGGCAAATAATAAACCCTCAGGAGGCGCGCATGATCAGCGTGTTAAATGCACATGGCGAAGTGGTCAGCGACAGCGAGTGTGCTGACATTTTTAACGCAGCCTTTTTCTCTGTATTTACTAACGAGACTTGAACTCCAGATCTTCCCACATCTATTAACATAACAGCGCCTATGCCGCCAAGTATATTCTCGGCAGATGGAATCACTTCGATTATTGATAACATCAAGCTTTCATCGTCAGCAGGTGTAGATGATATTAATTCCAAGCTCTTAAAAAATATTAACCATGTATCTGCTGCGTACCTACCTTGTTGTTTTCACAGTCACTCTCTACAGGCATCTTACCATCCGACTGGAAAGTGGGCAAGGTCGTTCCAGTCTTCAAATCAGGCAACAGAGACACCCCATTAAATTATCGCCCTATATCATTAACTAGTGTCCCCTGCAAAATCATGGAACACGTCATATACTCGCATATCATGAGCTTTTTAGACTCAATCTGTTTTTTTCACCCTTGTCAGCATGGATTTCGAAAAGGCTACTATTGCGAAACACAGCTGGCAATTTTCCTTCACGACCTGCATGTTAACCTTGACAGTAACCTTCAGACTGACGCCCTATTCCTGGATTTTGCAAAAGCATTTGACACAGTTCCCCATAAACGTTTGCTGCTAAAATTGTCTCGGTTAAATTTACACCCCGACGTACTAAAATGGATAGAAGCATTCCTGACTAACCGCTCTCAGTTTGTTTGTGTTAATAACCATTATTCTAGCAGACTCCCCGTAACATCAGGCGTCCCCCAGTGATCCGTCTTGGGACAACTTCTTTTCTTAATTTACATTAACGATCTACCAACGCATGTATTATGTAACATTCGCATGTTTGCAGATGATTGTGTAATCTACCGCAAAGTTACTAACACATCTGACCACACACTCATCCAGAACGATCTCAATAATGTACAAGAATGGTGTAATCGCTGGCTGATGAACCTAAATCCTAACAAATGTAAACTCGTGTCCTTCACTCGCAGCCGTAACCCCCACACATTTACCTATTCAATTGCTGATGTTCCAATAGAATCTGTCCAATCATCAATCATTCAAATACCTCGGTGTCATCCTATCTTCTGATCTGTCCTGGCGCTTGCACGCTACTAACATCATCTCAGCTGCTAATAGATCACTGGGATTTCTTAGACAACATCTGCGTCATACCCCACAACAAGTAAAAGCGTTGGCCTATAAATCATTTGTAAGATCGAAACTTGAATATGCATCTCCCATCTGGAATCCGCATCAGATTTATATCATAAATGCACTTGAGGCTGTGCAAAATCGCGCTACTAGGTTCATTCAATCTTCATATTCATACGATATCAGCATTTCATCGATGAAAGCGCAATCTGGCTTGGAAACGCTTTCTTTCCGTCGACAGGTTGCCACCCTCTCTCTCTTCCGCTCATTTTTTTTCAGCTCCCTAAATCACCCACCGTACATCACGCCCCCTTCATACATATCTCATCGCACCGGTCATCCGCTTCAAGTTGCACGCGCACGTGCCCGGACCACCACTTTTCAAGCATCATTTTTTATTCGAGCATCAAGGGACTGGAACGGCCTTCCACCCGCCATCGCAGCCATTACAAGCCCATCTGCCTTTACTGAAGCTGTTGTCACCCATATCTCAAGATGAACGCCTGTTTCTAATGTTTATTTTATTAACCACCCCTTATGTAATACCCCTCTAATGAGGTTTTTAAGGTAATAAAGTGAAGTGAAGTGAAGGAACGCTGGCGGCGAAGGCTATGCACGAAGGTGAGCGTTCTGGTAGAAACGCGGCCTCTTGCGTGGGGCGATCCCGGAGGTCGTGCACAGCCGCGCCAAGAAAATTACATCATTTTTAGCTTTTTAACGTTGTTTCGCACTTTTAGTATTTTCCATTAAGGAGAAAGGAAGGAAGGAAAAGGAGAAGAAGAAAGCAGGGGGGTTAACCAGAATAATGTGCTTTTGGCTACCCTACACCGGGTGAATCGGGAAGGGGAAAATGACGATGACAGGGCGAGAGAGGAGGGAAGGAAAGAAGGAAATTAGTGGTAGGTTCGCTGATGCATGTCGTCTATAAGTGATTGCACTAATAGTCACAGACGTTCACACAAGCCCGTTGCCCTCAAGAAGCACAAAACTGCCCTCACCGCTTTATGGGCCCACGAGCGATGGGGACGGTGTTCCAGCAGCCCCTGCACGGAAAGCGGCCGATTGTCCAGTTTTTGGAGAGCGTTAGCAAGTTCTTGTTATTCTGGGGCATATCGTGGACAGTGGCACAGCAGGTGCTCGATATTTTCTCCGGTGCCGCAGACCTTGCATGCTGCACTGTCGGTCACTCCAATTAATGTAGAATATGACTTTGGGAAGGCAACTCCTAACAAAAGGTGACAGACACGCGTAGCTTTCTCGTCGAGGAAGTCCGAATGGAGGTCGGAGTTGCAGTGAAGAGTTTAATCGATGAAGCCGTGTAAGTCTTCAGTTTCGCGAGCTCCCCTCGGTCAGTGAGAGACTACGTGCCAGGTGTCGAAGGTGCTTTGCGGCGTCTGTCCTCAAAAGCGGAATTGGAACGCTGTGATCATCTTGATGTGATGTGCGAGCAGCGTTATCGGCGGAATCATTGCCACTGATTCCACAATGGACAAGTACCCAGTGAGAGACAACCTCATGACCTTTTTGTTGGAGGTGATGATGAAGTTTCGTGATTTCTTAAGTCAGCTGTTCATTACAACCGCGTCGAAGAACGGACTGCGTGCACTGTGACGCCGGTTTTGAGTCAGAGAATACAGCCCATTTTCTCAGACTTAGAAGATTTAACATAAAAGGTATGCGCTGTCGATCTAGCAAGGCATGTCATATACATATGCCGAAATATGTACGAAAATGTTTGCTCATTGACAACGTCACGGACATGAGATGTTCCGAGACAGGGGGCCCTTAACGCTTTCGCGTTAGAACAGCGGCCTGGGGGAAAGCATTGTATATATTATTCAGTACTTTGCAACAGATGGAGCAGCGCGGACATGTACATCAGAATGAAAATTACTAATGTATTAGGATGAGTGTTTGCAGCGTATATTTTGGCTGTGTAATGTTAAGGCCTAAAAAAGTAAATACCGTGATTTTGTGACAGTTATTTCTGACATATGTAAAGTCACGTGAAATATGCGCTCCGACGAAGTGCCCATGTTGGAAGTGGCCCTGGACTACAGGGTTACATTGACACGTGAAATATTCGTTTGATAACTACCAGTAATCTGAAAATGTTTAGCTATGGAACTTTTGGTATGTCTGCGCCACTGTGCAGTCTTGGGGGCCCTTTTTACCACGCGCATTATATTTCACCTAATATTTGAACCAACCGTACATTATTATTCTTTTACGGGTGTGCTTCCTTTAGCGTCTGACCACTGTTCCAATGTTATCGCTTAGCTCAAGACGCACCTGCATGTATTTCAGACTCACGTCACGGGTTCAACAGCGAAAGAGAGTTATCTAATGAGATTGCGCGCGTGAAGCGAATACTGGCGTATACATTCTCCATCACATTTCAGCGCCCGCGATTACGCTGTAATATACGACCATTTTAATCTGATGAACCGATGCCATGATTCGTAGGTCAGATTCAGAGGAATCACTATTTTGCGCACAGCCATCGTTGTGCTTTGATTGTTATTTTAATGTGCAGCGCAAACTTGCCTTCTAATGAGTTCTATTTGTGACACATTCTTTTGGAGCAGCCTTGTTCTTCACATCACTACAACTTGACAGTAAAAAAAAAATTAGGGTTTTACGTGCCAAAACCACTTTCTGATTATGAGGCACGCCGTAGTGGGGGACTCCGGAAATTTCGACCACCTGGGGTTCTTTAACGTGCACCGAAATCTAAGTACACGAGTGTTTTCGCATTTCGCCCCCATCTAAATGTGGACGCCGGGGCCGGGATTCGATCCCACGACCTCGTGCTCAGCAGCCCAACACCATAGCCACTGAACAACCACGGCGGGTTACAACTTGACAGTATAGACGTGCTACATCTTCACTGAGTGAATACTGAGAAACCGACTAGGGTGTTTGTTGCGTGTGTGTCTACTCATTTACAGAAATAATTTATTATTCACAACTGACTTTTTAATCTAAGAAGTTGTAAATGACAGCAACCTGGACACTCACAGAAGGTCTCAAGAATAAAGGAAATTTAAATGCTTATTAGTCTGCTTTCGCCTCATGGCAAGGAAGAGAATTTCAAGTAAATATATCCTTAGGATAATTAAATGCCTATCCACTTGAAGACGTTACATCTGAGTTCCCACTTTGTAAGCTGACACCCACTTGAAGGTGTTTCGTATTGTGGGTCCTTGACGTAAGTCAACCTTCGAACAAAGGGTCATTCCGAAGTTTTCATCTCGGGAAGGCTTGTTACCCTCCTGCCTTTCACTCCGGTTCGCAACCACGCAAAAGATGGAAGTTCTGCGTGAGTAGCATCGTTAGGTCCAAACCCATGAGCTACCGTAACTCAGCTGGCCTGTATCGCTGTCATTTAGGCCTGGATAAGAAATGTGTCTTTTAAACCGACACATCAGGGAATCCGAAGAACGCTGCCCTCGGCTAGCGCACCTAGGTTTCTCTCATTTTGTACTTCGTTTTGTGGGAGATGAGGCAGGCCTCCGACAAAAAAAAAGTGCAAAATACTAAAAAGCAGATAATGGAAGTGCGAAAGGCAAGGAGTTGAACCGTAGCCGTACCCGATTGGCTACCGTACACATGGGGAGGGAAAAAATTTAATGGTAAATTAGCGGTAAATGCTAGAGAAATGCGGCAAGCATTACGTCGCACCTCTGTGAAATCCTCGATACACGTCTTGTCACTTCTAGGAGCGAAGTGTAACCGACGGTGGTCTCTGGAGCATACCACCATATATATATATATATATATATATATATATATATATATATATATAGGCTTTGCTAGGCGTTCCCATCTCCTCTCTACCTCTCCCGCGTGAACAGCTTGTCAAACTTCACACGCGCACACTTTTTTCCCTCTTTACCTATCCTAATGCTACGCATTCAAATATAAACAGAGAGATAACGAAAATGATGAAGAGGCAGCGAGAGTGAACCATGCAGTACACACAGGACAGGCACTTTTAAGAAGCACAGTTGATTTTTTGTGGCCTTGTGAATCTAATAATTTTTAGACCAACTTCCCATGATATTTTTCTCCTACAGTGGTCTGCCTTCGAACCGGGTAATAGTTGCTCATAGAGCAGAGTGTTGAGTGTGGAAGAGGCAGAGCAGGTGCTCTATACTGTCTTGTCACCCACCGAAAATTGCATGAACGCTGCTGGACATTCCTAGAAAACTGCATATGCGACGCCCAGCCATATGCAACAGAGCAGCATTATTTTGCGATGGCAGATTTCAGGTGAGAGAGAGGATGATTATGGAGATGAAGAGACGCTATCTTCTGCAGCAATTTAGGATTACCCGCCGTGGTTCCTCAGTGGCTATGCTGTTGGGCTGCTGAGCACGAGGTTGCCGGACCGAATCCCGGCCACGGCGGCCGCATTTCGATGGGTGCGAAATGCGAAAACACCGCTGTACTTAGATTTAGGTGCACGTTAAAGAACCCCAGGTAGTAGAAATTTCCGGTGTCCTCCACTACGGCGTGCCTCATAATCAGAAAGTGGTTTTGGCACGTAAGACCCCATAATTTTTAATTTAGGAATAAATGAATGAGTGCATGAACTCATTAAAAAAAGGAGAACCGAACGGTGGTGGAAGCACGTCCCCGTACATTGGGAAAGGAGTGAGGTACAAAAAGAGAAAAGAGTCCATTTCTCCATTTCATTTATTTGGGCAACACAAATACAAGGTGTGCCTGCAAGGTAAGACAAAAGGAGGGCGTAATCCTCCTGACTAAGGCCTTTACCTCGCTGGAGCAGCAGAAATAGCAGCCTACTTATAAAACAAAGTACAACTAATAAGGCACAAGACATCAAAACCATTTACAGCAAAATTTTAAACACATTGAAAAGTATCAACTGTTTGCCAAATAGCAAGTAACTAAATAAATACAGCACAGCAAAAATAAGAACATTCTGGTAATAAAAAATGTTATACATTAAGAATATAACATTATTAATATTACTATTGACATTAAACAAAGAAACTTTATTAACATTCGTTAAACACACTGGGATCAAAAAATATTATGTTTTGTATTGCATGTTTAAATTTGTGAATGGTTCTAGAATTTATAGCTTCGTCAACAATGTTAGGGTACGTATTACATGAACACCTGGTTGCACATTCGATCATTTGAGCGCCATATTTTGTCCTTGGTTACTTTATTACTATTGATGTGTGACGTAGGTTGTATCCTGTGTTTCTACTCAGGTAACGAGTTGAAAGTAGTTCCCTGTTGCTGGAGATCTCTTTAAATAGCCGTATGCAGAGCTTAGTTTTGTAAGAGTTTCTAATATTAGGAATGTTGTAGCGCATCATTAGTATAGAAGATACTATGTATTGTTTTGAGAACTTCAGCAACCGAACAGCTCGCCGTTGCAGTACTGCCAATTTTTCTATAGCTCTTTTATTACCGTTTCCCCATTACCGGCAGTAGCTAAGATGCGAGTGCACAAACGAAAAGTACAATTGTATGAGAAGCCTGATAGCCAAAAGGAATCGGATCCGTTGTAGCAAGCCAACAGATGGTGCAACCTTAGTGCGTACCTTATTTATGTGCTCTGTCCAGCTTAGGTTTTTGTGAAATGTGACATTCAGAAACGAATGGCTTGAGACATGTTCAAGTTGCGATCCAGAATAAAAACGTTTTTCGTCGTAATCTGTTTGCTTATTCCTGGAATAAAATACTGTAAATTTAGTTTTTTTTTGCATTTAAGTCAAGTTTATTTAGATAGAGCCATTCGCTAAACTCATGTAACCAATGGGTTGCGGTAACTTATAGTTCGTGAAGGTCTGCTCCGGAAAAAAAGACATTGATGTCATCAGCGTACAGTATGATTTACTCTGTCAGTAGAACGTTAGTTAGGTAATTTATGTAAGTAATAAATAATAACGGCACTAAAATGAAGCCTTGTGGTACCCCATATTTAATCATGGTCTTTTCAGAACTATCAAGGAAGTATACTGAAATCTAGATTCAAGGTAGCTATGCATAGGTTCTAATGCTATGCATCTGATACCATATACTTGGAGTTTCTCTAGCAATATGTTATGTTTTATGCTATTAAAAGCGTTGCGAAAGTCTAGGAATATACCAATGCTAAAGTTTTTTTCTTCGATGTTATTTGTAATTATATCTTGGACTCTCAATAATGCCATTTCGGCCGATTTATTCTTCTGAAAACCATATTACTTATCCGAGATAACGCCTTTATCCAGAAAAAAACTATTTAGACGCTTATATAATATACGTTCAGCAACTTTGGAAAATACCGGCAATATCGAAATTGGTCTGTAATTATTCAAGTCATTGTGTTTTCCACCCTTACAGATTACAGTGACACGAGCTACTTTCATTGTCTTAGGAAAAATTCCGCTTGATAATGTATTGTTACAAATGTGTACCAGGAGGCCACAGATTATGTGAGCAACTGCTTTAGTAGGCTTGACTTTAATGTCATCCTCGCCAGCAGCTGATTTGTTACTCAAGGAATTAAGAACAGAAAAAATCTCAGTTTCAGACGTTGGCGTAACAAATATAGTCTCATTGACGCAATGTTTTGTATAACTTCGAATATTACGTTCAGTGCAAAGGCAGTTGTAGAAGTTGAAGCACCGGCATTAACGAAATGATAATTAAATAAATTAGCTGCATCGTTACCACAGTACTTGTCTCCATTTACAACAATTTCGTGTGGCACATTCGGTGAAGATGACCCTATTAGTTAGCGGTATATGTTCTATGTTTTATGACCATAACTTATAGACGCTCCAAATCGATGCGCGTAATATTTCAATTTAGCTTTCTTCAGATGAATGCTCAGCTTGCTTCTAACTTGTTTAAACTCTTTAAGTATGTCAGGGTCGCGAGACTTTAAGAAATTATTGAACAATTTGTCTTTGTGTTGTATGCGGTTGTGTAGTTGTTGATTTACCCATTCCTTTCCAGCTTGTTTATGCTTGACCACAGGGACGGAAGGACATGCTACATTGTATATTTGTTTCACTTTGGACACAAATGCATCGTATGATGCTGTAGGATTTTCTTCAGCATAAACATCAGACCAATTTACACTGGAAAGTAAAGTTTTAAATATCCCTGAAGTGTGATTATTAATGACCCGCTTGAAGTAATGTTTCTTATATGTGCGCACACGAAATGGCACTGCGGCAAAAAACGGCAGATGATCACTTATGCCCGAACTGAGCACCCAAAACATGTCCTATCTTTTGCGATAGAAGTAAAACATAAATGCATCAATGTTTTTGAGTTCAAAGTTATGCGCGTAGGAAGTTCAATAATGTTTTCACAGCCATTTGATAGCATAGTTTCAATAAGTTGGATCCTCTCATTATTTTTTGAAATTAAGTCAACGTTGAAGTCACAAACAATTACTGATTGTAATTTCTTCGTGCTAGCAAGTTCAAGTAGCGAATCCATATAATAAAGCAGTTTCGTTAGAGCACCTTGAGGTGGGCAGCAGACAGCAACAATCATAATATTTCGAGAAACTACTGCAATACATTCAAAATCATCAGTCACACATGTAAATTCAGCCAAGATTTCGCAACAATGACATTCGCAAATTAAAGAGATACGCCACCACCTCGTTTTTCTTGAACGATAAATTGAAACGTGCTTGTAGCCCGGGAAATGTATGACGTCGTACTCGCTCGCATACCAAGTTTCCGAAAAAGCTAAGGAATCAAAAGAGCAGTTCAGCTGTGATAGGTATGTTTCAATATCAACCTGTTTATTTCTTAAACTTTTTGCATTCATATGGAACAGTTTACCCGCCGTGGTTGCTCAGTGGCTATGGAGTTTGGCTGCTGAGCACAAGGTCGCGGGATCAAATCCTGACCACGGCGGCCGCATTTCGATGGGGGCGAAATGCGAAAACACCCATGTACTTAGATTTAGGTGCCCGTTAAAGAACCCCAGGTGGTCAAAATTTCCGGAGTCGTCCACTACGGCGTGCCTCATAATCAGAAAGTGGTTTTGTCACGTAAAACCCCATAATTTTTTTCATGAAACAGTTTAAGCCCGTTTTCATGGAAACAAGTATTTCTCGTTACTAAACTGTTGAAAGACGTAACACTGTGATAAGGTTTCATGTTTGTGGTCTTTGATCTCCAGACGATTTTGCTTAGATGGCTTTCTATGGCGAGCCTTATCGCTCGAGCATTCGGCTGCTTGCGTACAAAGATAGTTCCCTGTGAACTCCAAACGAATTGATAGTTCAATTCTCTTGCCTTGTTTTTTGCAAGCCAAAGCAACCGCTTAGTTGCTGCAGTCAAGTTATAAAAAAATATGAGCCCTGCGTTTTGTTCCTGAGGATTTTTTTCTTTTCGAACCAGGTAGTCTTGAGTGTTCTGCTAGCAAAACGAACAAGAACGACAGGGTCCTTGTTTTATTTTGCGCGTAGACGGTGCATTCCGTCAATATCTTTTTCAGATAGTGGCGCAGGTCAAGCTGCGTAGCAAATCTTATTTATTTCAGTTAACAGATTCTCGGCATCTTGTTGAGGCAAGCGTGAATTTCCATGTTCTGTTGTCTGCTGTACTGCTCTAGAGCGTTTATTCCTTCCTTTAACTTTGAGATCATTGTTGTGTCTTGCGGCAGCTCAACGGTCTCCATTCGGTGGAGCAATTCACTGATACCATGTTCCTGCCGATTTATAACGTCTTTTGTGCTATCGTAAGTATCAGACAAATGTTGTACTGACCTTTCTATGCTCTGCAGAGTGTCTTGTAAGCCTATAAACTTATCTAATTTTGCTTCTAGGGTTTGCATGTGCTACAGTTTTTTGTTTATTTCAGCAAGATCAGTATGAAGGCTCGTAGATTAGCCCGCTGTGGCGGTGTTCACTTCAGCAAGTTTACATGTAGGGCATCTAAGTGACTTCTTCGTGGCATGTTTCATCATCCTAAAGGAGCTAACAGTGATGCCGCTACATTTTCCGACATGAAATCAGCACATTGTATGACGACATCATCATGACTAAACACGGAGTGACAGAACGAACATGCCTCTGCAGTCATTACTGCTCGAGGGAAAAACTATACATGTGACTATAGTCAAAATACCACTCAAAGCAGCAGCAGCAGTGGAAGTGGCAGAAAAAAAGTTGAATACAATATTTCAAACGAGTTCCACTGACCTGCAAAGATTTCAGTTCTGAAATTTAGACTCGGCTGGCTGAGAAATGGCCGAATATCACCGATAGCATTGTGCGCGCCAGAGATACCCTCTAGCGCGACGCAAGCGCCGGCGCTAGCATCTCTTGTTCCCTTCGCTGTTTACTCGCACCGCGGGAGGAAATTTCGGGAGAAACGCCTTGGGTACATTTCTTCTTATTGATTTCTTCTTTTGATTGTGCGAGAAGGCATTAATCTTGATTACAATACAACTACCCTATTGAAAAAAATATGTATGAGAATTTCACGAGAACTTCTGTACGCTATTATTGCTCCGTAGACTCAGCGACGTCGTACATCACATGTGTACGAGTGGACATCGTCACTGAACGAGATCGTTCTCGCATGGGTATATTAAACGAGAATATTCTCGCATAGCTATGCTTGACGAGATCGTTCTCGCACGGCGATGCGAAACGATATCGTTCTCGTTTGTGTAGGCTACATGAAAATGTTCTCATTCAGCTATGCAAAATGACACCATTCTTGTTTAGCTGCATTCTACAAGTGTTCGCATTTGTGTTGAATGAGTTCTTTTGTTCATGCAATATTTTTGGTGAAGTTCCACACCACTGCCAACATTGCAGCGATTAATTTCGATCACGTGAGTCGGCCGATGTGCCAGCTCAGAGACAAAGAGGACACTTTTTAGGGCCCACAATTAACACAAACCATCTTTATTTTGTATTCCGAAGCATGGTGGCCAGGTGCTTGTTCAGGTCCTTCAGCCTCCTTGCCTCCGTATCCACAGTGCTCGGTGTTTTTGAAACAGTGCTCGTATGCATCTGCACAAAAATGTAAACGAAGCAGCTGGCCCTGTTAGATTACAACAAGCCATTGGAACTGACATGCACAATAGGTAGCTCCACTGCATAACTGATTTGGCTGGTTCTTGCATGATATTGTGTGTAAAGCGTGAACATCTCACAGAGAAACAGGAAAAAGAGAACACGGAGGCCTATGAGTTTTCTACCTACATAAATTGATATTTCAAGAATAACCACAGCAGTTGAAAGCAAGTGCTCGTCCTCGCATTGTCTTGTTCTCGTCTCTGTTAAATGTTCGTGTTTCACAAACAATAGAAATGGCTGCAGAATTGCAATACAAGACCACTGAAATAGTCTAATACTTTTCCACAAGTATTTTAATTAAATGAACAAGTATAACCAGCACAATGCGTTGGCGGGCTAGTTGGTGCGAATCCATGAATACTTTGTTTAGCGCAAAACGACACACACAAGAAAGACGACAAGACAAGGCGCTACTCTCAACTGGCGTCATTTTATTGCGTCACTCCTTCATAGACCGCTCAAACCATGCGGTGGAGCCACCAACAACATCCGATCCAAAGAGCGCACTCATGCGACAGAATCCAAAAAACCAAATTCAGTGCTGTACAAAGTTAAGTAAGGCACACTAATGCACTGCGACTCCAATGACTGAATGAAAAATGCTTCCGATAACTCTCGGGCGGTGGTGTCACGGCTCTTTTTCAAGATCGCGGTATCACGAAACGGGTTTGCATTTGGACGTTTTACAATGCTGAGCCAAATTGGAACCTGTGCCTGTTGGTATGGATCATGTATGGCTCACGTTCTCTAAGGCGCTCGTTAACACAGCGGCCTGACTGCCCTACATACACTTTGCCACATGACAAGGGAATCTTATATAAACGACACCGACGCTGCATTCTACAAACTTCACATGGTTCTTTTCACAATCAAGTTTTTTACTTATTTTAGAAATACGGCTGCACAACATTGACAGTTTCTGAGGAGCGGAAAACACTACCGGAATTTGGTATGTAGTGGCGATATTCTTTAGATTGTGAGCCACTCTGTGGCAATACGGCACAACTTCAGGCCTCTTCTTTTGTGTGATGCAGTTACTTTTGTGCCGCTTCACTTTCAGTTTCTGAAGCAATACTTCCGAGACTGACGTCACCACCACACTTGGGTAACCAGCAGTCTGCAGCCTATTTAACTGTGCAATGAAACTCATGTTCGCAGAGTGATGACAAGATTGCATTAAGGAAGATTCTAAACACATCAAAGCAATGGCGCGTTTCACAGTCTTTGAGTGCGCAGACGCGTAAGGTAAAGGTTCCTTACGTGCGCGTGGCGAGTACATCCGACAGGCGTGGCCTGTTTGTAAGGATAGCTGCAAATCTTAAAACTGGAGTTTACCGTCCCTAGATAGCTCATGTGTGAAAGTTAAACCTTTGCCATTGTCATTGAAAAGTGTTAAAATATCAGCTACCGTCACGGAGCATTCGTTGTTAGTCTGTTTTATCACAACAAGAAAATCGTCAACATATCTAAAAATTTGAACCGAGTCATTGTTTAAGGCACTCTTAAGAGCGCGGTCGACAAAAGATAAAAAAATATTACAAAGAGCAGGCGCCACACATGAACCAATACACACACCATTTTTCTGGATAAAAAAGTTATTTTCGAACAGGATAAAAGTTGCACTTAAATAAAATTCAAGAAGGGACATGAAACTTTCCGAAGACAACCCGGTGGCATTGCAAAAATCTACCTCGCCACTTTCTTCGATGCACGTCATCACACTGCGAAATAGCTCATCATGCGGTATTGAATAGTAAAGATCTCCGACGTCAACAGAAAAAATGTCGGCTACTGAATGGATGTCTTCCAGAAAGGAAACAACATCGAAAGAATCCTTTATGCCATAAGGATCGTCAATAGTTAAATGCTTCAACTGTTTTTGCAAAAAGCGGCTAACCAAAACCTGCCAACAGTTGTTTTCACTGACTATTGTACGGAAAGGCACATCCGGTTTGTGTGTTCTTGCAGTGAAAAAAACATCTAAAGCAAGTACCTTATATTGTTTAACATCTTTCACAATCTTGGTGAGGCCTATATTTTCCAACAAAGAAATGGCTTTGCGTTTTACCTTCTGAGCTTTCTCACTTGCCAGAATGAAGTGCTTGTTGACAGCCTCAATGGCTTTTGTGTTGAAGACAGCAGACGGAGCTATCACAAACCCGCCCTCTTTGTCACTCAGTAACAGCCGCAGTTCATTGTCTCTAAAGAAAGATACTGTCCTTTTGATCACAGCTGTTGAAGGTGGCGCGCTCCCAGTGGCGGTCCTACGAAGGCAGTCCACCCTATCGAGGAGGCACTGCTCCTGGTCCTCTAGTTCTGCTTTCCTTGCGATGCGCCTGTTCAAAGCCAGTAGCTCATGTGCAGGAATTCTTGGTTCTGTGCTGTACTTCGGCCCATTCTTTAGCAATGCAGCAACTTCGTCAGGAAGCCTGACGCCACCGAGTACCTGGAAACCAGCGGTGACCGGTTGCGTTTTTTCCTTTCTGCACGGTAGTCTGGACCGGAGGAGTGGCAGCAGCTGTGTCCACCAGAATTCTGTAGTCCGAGTTGATAGACGTCTGTAGAAACGAAACTTCTCGGCCACAATAGGTGCATCGCGCGAGTAGCACACAGCTCTCAACCAGTCGTACAGAAGGCGTACCTGCCGCCAAATTTCAGAACGAGGAATCCGACACATTCACCGCACGTGACCGACGGAAGGCCTGACGTTCCCGAAGAGACTCGCCACATCTTGAGGAACATGTCCATTCTTCATGCAGAACGTAAGCATCCTTGCACGGCACACAGCAAAAGCTATGTGACTGACCAGAACAGCAGGATCAGGAGACAAATATCAGTGGGCCCTGATATTTGTGTCTGTGTCATAGGCCTCACCATGATTGTGAAAGATGTAAAACAATGTAAGGTACTTGCTTTAGAGGTTTTTTCACTGCAAAAACGCACAAACCGGATGTGCCTTTCCGTACAATAGTCAGTGAAAACAACTGTTGGCAGGTTTTGGTTAGCCGCTTTTTGCAAAAACAGTTTAAGCATTTAACTATTGACGATCCTTATGGCATAAAGGATTCTTTCGATGTTGTTTCCTTTCTGGAAGACAACCATTCAGTAGCCGACATTTTTTCTGTTGACGTCGAAGATCTTTACTATTCAATACCGCATGATGAGCTATTTCGCAGTGTGATGACGTGCATCGAAGAAAGTGGCGAGGTAGATTTTTGCAATGCCACCGGGTTGTCTTCGGAAAGTTTCATGTCCCTTCTTGAATTTTATTTAAGTGCAACTTTTATCCTGTTCGAAAATACCGTATTTACTCGCATAATGATCTCACTTTTTTGTCAGAAAAAATTGACGGAAATTCAGGGGTGCGATCATTACGCGAGTTAAATTTCCCGCGAAAAAAAAAATTTTTTTTTCGTCCCGCGTTTGCTGCGGGATGCAAGTGCGGGACACCAAAACGAAAATGGCGGCTGGCGTAGCAAGCCGAACGCGCCGAACGCGATCTTTTTTTTTTTTCTTCTTCTCGTGAGTATGTTACGTGCATTGAAACAGTTTCTTCCGTGTCAGTTATGAATGATATCGTTAATATCGGCAAGTTTGCGGCAATAACGTAGCCATGTCCACTTTGAGGGGACAGAAACAGATGGGCGCGCTTAGCTGCCAGTGAAGAAACGCATGGCCGGCGTGCTGCGGAAACTGCGGCATCTGTTTTCACTACTACCCTAACACGGCACGTTTCCGCTAAGGGTGGGCGAATATCTTAGCTGTGTTACAAGCGTCGGCGTATGAATAGGGTACACTTTTAACGTATCAGTGTAAACGCGGCTACTATCATTGCCGCGCGCGATTTGTTGCGTGCTCACGAGTGCAGATGAAAAGAATCGAAAGGCACCTTTTTTGCTTTTGTTGACTTCAACCATTATAAAGCCCACCCATAATAAAGGCAAGTTTGGGTGTACATCTTTTTGCCATGGTAGTGCGGAAAGTGATGAAAGTAATAAAATGAGGCTTCTACTTAAGCATGTTTGGTTGTTCGCGTAGCATTCGACAGATGGTAAGCGCGATCATTATAAGCTAGACTTTGCACACGACATATCGCTGCGGCAATTTCAGGGTGCGATCATTACACGGGAAATAAAAAAAAATCGAATTTTGATGACAAAATTCAGGGGTGCGATCATTACGCGAGTGCGATCATTATGCGAGTAAATACGGTAACCTTTTTATCCAGAAAAATGGTGTGTGTATTGGTTCATGTGTGGTGCCTGCTCTTTGTAATATGTTTTTATCTTTTGTCGACCGCGCTCTTAAGAGTGCCTTAAACAATAACTCGGTTCAAATTTTTAGATATGTTGACGATTTTCTTGTGATAAAACAGACTAACAACGAATGCTCCGTGACGGTAGCTGATATTTTAACACTTTTCAATGACAATGGCAAAGGTTTAACTTTCACACATGAGCTATCTAGGGACGGTAAACTCCAGTTTTTAGATTTGCAGCTAATATTACAAACAGGCCACGCCTGTCAGATGTACTCGCCACGCGCACGTAAGGAACTTTTACCTTATGCGTCTGCGCACTCAAAGACTGTGAAACGCACCATTGCTTTGATGTGTTTAGAATCTTCCTTAATGCAATCTTGTCATCACTCTGCGAACATGAGTTTCATTGCAGTTAAATAGGCTGCAGGCTGCTGGTTACCCAAGTGTGGTGGTGACGTCAGTCTCGGAGGTATTGATTCAGAAACTGAAAGGGAAGCGGCACAAAAGTAACTGCATCACACAAAAGAAGAGGCCTGAAGTTGTGCCGTATTGCCACAGAGTGGCTCACAATCTAAAGAATGTCGCCCCTAAATACCAAATTCCGGTAGTGTTTTCCGCTCCTCAGAAATGTCAATGTCGTGCAGCCGTATTTCTAAAACAAGTAAAAAACCTGATTGTGAAAAGAACCACGTGAAGTTTGTAGAATGCAGCGTCAGTGTCGTTTATAAGATTCCCTTGTCATGTGGCAAAGTGTATGTAGGGCAGCCAGGCCGCTGTGTTAACGAGCGCCTTAGAGAACATGAGCGATCCATACCAACAGGCACAGGTTCCCATTTGGCTCAGCATTGTAAAACATGCAAATGCAAACCCATGTTTCGTGATACCGCGATTTTGAAAAAGAGCCGTGACACCACCACCCGAGAGTAATCGGAAGCATTTTTCATTAAGTCACTGGAGTCACAGTGCATTAGTGTGCCTTCCTTAACCTAGTAAAGCACTGAATTTGGTTTTTTGGATTCTGTCACATGAGTGCGCTCTTTGGATCGGATGTTGTTGGTGGCTCCACCGCATTGTGCTCACTGCACTTGTTCCTCTGGTTTGAGCGGTCTATAAAGGAATGACGCAATAAAATGATGTCAGTTGAGAGTAGCGCCTTGTCCTGTCGTCTTGTGTGTGTCGTTTTGCGCTAAACAAAGTATTCATGAAGCATAACCAGCTCATGCAAGTGAATACACAGATTTCACAGCTTTTTGCTACCGCACTGCGGAATATGCAGATGGAAAACACTGCATAGATGTCAGTGCAGAATTGTTTATAGGAAAGATTAATGCACCTTTAATACCACTATAGAAACTAAATGACAGTTTTTGTTAGCATGTTAGAGCACTCAATATGAACAGCTTCTATTACATAACATTTCAGCTGCTGTCTGGCCCTGCTCCCGATACTGCACTGGTCAAACAAAGGTGCAACCACACTTTCTACAATGGCTTTTTGTATTATTGCGTCAGCTTTTTAAGGCTAATTTTAGCCGCCCCCCCCCGCCCCAGTTATCTGGGAGCCGTTGCATCACAGTGACGACAGCTGAGACAAGGATCTGTTTGCACGACAAGGTTAATCTTCCTCTTTTGCCTACTTAAAGTACTCACCCTCACTTTACTAATTATGTGGCACAGCAACACAATTGTTATATGCCGCCTCTTTAAAAATGCCTAATTGATTGTGCAGGCAGAAATAGCTTCGCTAACCGCAGCACTACTCAATTTTCATTAAAAAGAATATCTTACTCCTGAAGCAGTGCAACAACTACCGCTACCAAACTGGTTGTTTGCTGGTGCAAAATATTAATAAGCTTACCGGCTAATGTAAAAACTACAATATTTTTATCGTCATATCAGCATTCATAGTAGCCATGCCATGTGTCGCATTCGCAGTTGTGCAAGCAACATGCATTGCCGATTTATGTGTTAGCATTGCCCTTTCGCTTCTCGCTTGATATTGCTGGGCAAGCAGTCAAACTGGATAGTTAGACACTGGCTGTCACCTCCTTACCTTCCTTATGAATTGTGCGTTAAATGAGGATTTTTTCTTGGTGAAAGAGTCCTAGTTTGAGGCCTAAACAAGCTCCATGGGAGTTTGCATTTAAGGAGTGTAACCATCCTCTGAAAACATGTACATGAGGAACACTGCAGAAAGAGCACTTTAAAAAAAGAACACGAGTGTATTTATCACCAAGGCCAACCCTTGTGTCTTCTTAAATATTTATCAAGTCAAACTCAAAATTGGTACTGAGGTGCAAGGTGTCCACAACATATTACCTTGTGAAAGCACAGTGGTGCCTGGATGTTGTGGGACCAGCTCGGACGTGGAGATCAGCACTGATCAGCAACATTGCAGTCTCCTTACAGCTTTTCTGCAGGCCCAGCCACACCTGCAATAAAACAAGTGAGCTTGGTGCCACAAGAGTACTGTATTTACTCGCATAATGATCGCATTTTCTTGTAAAAAAAATGGTCACAAATTCAGGTGTGTGATTATTATGCCGGTTAAATTTCCCGCAAAAAGAATTTTTTTCATCCCGCGTTTGCTGCGGGATGGCAACAGGTCAACAAATAGGTGGCTGCCACTGTATGTAGTGCGGGACACCGAAACAAAAGTGGCGGCCAGCGTAGCAAGCTGAACACACCAAATGCGCCGAACACGATTTTTTTTTCTCTCGAGTACATTACTTGCATTGAAAGTTTCTTCCATATCAGTAATGAATAATATCGTTAATATCAGTAAGTTTGTGGCAATAACGTCGCCATGTCCACTATGAGGGGGCAGAAACAGATAGGCATGCTTAGCTGCCAGTGACATAGAAAGACACGGCGGGCATGCTGCGGAAACTGTGGCATTTGTCTTCACTACTATCCTAATACAGCACGTTTCTGCTAAGGGTGGGCAAATATCTTAGCTGTGTTACAAGTGTCGGCGTATGGATAGGGTACACTTCTAACGTATCAGTGTAAACGTGGCTGCTATCGTTGCCGCTCGTGATTTGTTGCGTGCCCATGAGTGCAGATGAGAAGAATCGAAAGGCATCTTTTTTGTTGTTGTTGACCACAACCATTACAAAGCCTACACATAATAAAGGCAATTTTGGTTGTAGCTTTTTTGTCATGGAAGTGCGGAAAGTAATGAAAGGAATGAAAACGAGCATCTGCTTAAAAATGTTTGGTGCGTGCAGACCGCTTGGTTTATCTTGAAGAGTTGTTCGCGTAGCATTCGACAGATGGTAAGCGCGATCATTAATAGCTAGACTTGGCACATGACATATCGCTGCAGCAAGTTAGGGGTGCAATCATTACACAGGAAATAAAAAAAATCGAATTTGGACGACAAAATTCAGGGCTGCGATCATTACGTGAGTGCGATCATTATGAGAGTAAATACGGTAAATATAGAAAGTGACACTGTGAACAAAGCAATACTTATTAGGTATGAAATGCTGATATTCGCCCGTAGAAAGCTTTAAGTAACAAAGCCTGCAAGATAAGAAAAATGCAATGTATGGGCCATCTGTACAAGAACATTAATCAAAGGTCCCTTCATTTTTTAGTCCCTTCTCCTCCTCATGCATAGATGGCAGTCAGGTTAAGTAAACTGGACCAGATTGCCACACAGTGTAAGCAAAGGTAGTCACTTTGTGGGCCAATTATGATACCATAGCACGACATGCATCCCTACAGTTGTTTTAATGTGTTCCGTAATGCTAGCCATCTTGTAGGCCTTACAGTGTCAAAGCATCCATAACTTTAACAGCGTTACCCAGCAGGGATAACCAATAAGTGTCCACAGCAGCACAACTCAGCATATCTATCAGGAGGCTTTCGTTAAACTTTTACAATTCTCCTCTTATGGCTTCATCCCAATTTTTGTCAATACAAGCTTGAAGCCTCTGCACAATCTGAATGCATCAGGGCACTATAAAAAATACCACATCTTCCTACCCAATTCCATGTTTAATATAAGACTGGAAAGTTCACTATCATGTGCAGAACAAACCAAATTGTTCTGGAATCAAGTAATCTTCCACTACCTGTGAAAAAAAAAGCATGCAAGAAAGAGTACGTCGAGCACAGGGGTGTTGATGGATATTAAATACCACTGTCGTGCAGTAGACACCACGTCAACAAAACAGGCCAATGTATAAATGACTGGATCTGCAACCATGTTAACTGAATGCTCAGGTCATTTGGTGGTCACTTGGTAGTGCAAAGCTCACTTGCATTATTTTGTTTGAAAACTATGCAACTGTGGCAATGTGTTACGAGCATAGGGCTGGCAAGATTTGTGAGCCTTTCCTTATATGTGTGACAGAGAATCTGCGAGTTGGCTCGCCCTCCAGTGGATTATCAGATAGCAAGACTGCTTATTTATCATTGTAAAACAAGTGTCATAGTAGCCATGCTCCTTTTCGCAGTTGTGTGAGCAACATACATTGTCGATTTATCTCTTCTTGCCCTTTCACCTCTCACTTTATATTGCTCTGCAAGCAGTAAAATTGGATGGCTGTTAGACTGTTATGTCCTGTCACCTCCTCACCTTTCTTATGAATTGTGCATTAAATAAGGCTTTTTTCTTGGTGAAAGAGTGCTACTTTAAGGCATAAACAAGTTCCATGGCAGTTTGCATTTAAGCATCCTCTGAAAACATGTACATGAGGAACACTGCAAGAAGAACGCTTAAAAAAAAGAACACAAGTGTATTTATCACCAAGGCCAACCCTTGTGTCTTAGCATATTTCTCAAAACTGACACTGAGGTGCAAGGTGTCTATATCATATTACCTTGTCAATGAAGCAAAGCACAGTGGTGCCTGGATGTTGTGGGACCAGCTCGGACGTGGAGATCAGCACTGATCAGCAACACAGTAGTCTGCTTACTCTTTCTGCAGGCCCAGCCACACTTGCATTAAAACAAGTGAGCTTAGTCTCACAAAAGTATAATATAAAAAGTGACACTGTGAACTAAGTAATTCTTATTAGGTATAAATAGGAATGAAATGCTGATATTCGCCCATAGAAAGCTTTGAGTTAACAAAGCATGCGAGATAAGAAAAGTGCAATGTATGAGCCATCTGTGCAAAAACATAAATCGAAGGTCCCTTTTTTCGCTTCTCTCCTCCTTTTCGTGCATAGATGGCAGACAGGTTAAGTAAACTGGACCAGACTGCCACGTAGCGTAAGCAAAGGTGGTCACTTCTTCGGGGAGCAGCCTATAGGCTGCTTCTTGAAAGAGTATTAGAAAATGCTAATAATGCATATATGCATTATTCACAAGATGCCTTGTTTCTCTCAGAATGCCACAGCCAATCACATATGTCAAATTGACCATTTTAAAATGCATGAAAAGTACAGCATAGCTTTGAGGGTACCCCAAACTACTGAAATTCACATCGGCCATGTTCAGCAGACAACACCATAATCAAGCCTCTAGAAGTTGTGCATATTATTGCAAGTTGACAGAATAATGAGAAAGAGAAGGTGAGGGAGATGGTGCCACTATAGCATAGTTCAAACTCTATCCCACATCATGTGCAGAAGGGCAAAGAATGCGCAGTTTTCAGTTATACTCTCACCTGTGACAACTGCACCAGGTTGACTGACATGCGTAACAAGCAGTTTGTGATACCACGTTATTGCATCCTGCAACTGATGTGACATCAGAGATCAGCTTCAAGCTTGACGCTAAGCTATACTAGGGACACATAATGAACTGGCTACATTAAAATCTAAAGCAAAAGTGTTGAACATTGTTTGCCAGCCTGTGCACTTCATATTTTACAAAAGTTCTAGACAGAAATCCTGTGTTGGAAAGACAGCACGCACTTTCCTAAAGCTTTCTCTCAGCATCCATACTTTTCTATGCATACATTATTAACCATTATTTACTTTGACACACTGTACACAAGCAGCACACTTGGAAAAGCAGAAACTAACATGTTTTTAGATCAGTGAGTTTTTCTCAGTGCTTTTGTTGCTGCAAACTTAGCCTGCTTCTGGAACGTATCTTAATAAGCTTACCTAAAGCAAGTGTCCCTTTGCTAATTTTATTAGGGATTTTTCATTGCTAGCAATTAAGAAAGCAAAGCGCCAGGACTATTTTTTACGTGGATTTTCGCAATCCTATGCCACCCCATTTCTCAGCAGCTTTAGAACATCTTCACTAATAAAACTTCATTCTCATTACTTAATGGAACATTAGTAAAATTGTAGAATAGCAAGAATTTATAAATTGCATGAGAGACTCAGAAAAGTTGACAGGTACCAAATACACGAACAGACCCTAGAACACATAAATGGCTGTGACCGTTTGGTATGTACCTTGTCAAAGCAGGCAGGTCAGATGCTTTGTCGTGCTGTTCAAGCTGCATAGTGCCGCAGCCTATGTGGTGCAGAGATGCCTCCGTCTCAGGAAATTGTGACATCCCTAAACAATAAATGTTCAGTTTATTGTAATCACTGCTGAAACTGCAAACTTGTGATTTGACAACATCGCGTCAAATTGGGGAAAGCTCTCGTATAGCCAGCTACATGAAGCTGCATCCGCTTAGAGAAATTAAATATTTCATTCTTACATCACAGGCGGTTATTCAACGTGTCAAAGGCACGAAAACAAACAGAACACTAAACACAAGAAATACAGGTTGCCTTCGCGACAATCTATAAGCATCAAAGTTTGCATACAAGCTAAAATCTTCTCACGAGTCGGATCATTTGGATGCCGTCGCGCGTTAACGTTAGCTGTGAAAACATTTGCGCAACACATCAACGTACTTCTAGAATTGTCTATACGATTTCTTGCTGAGAAATTACGTACAGAAGCAGTGACATTTCCTGCTTGAATTTTTTTGCCCGTTCAGACCAAGCGATGACCCGGCGCTAGCATACTTCATAACAAAAAGAAAATAAACAATAGATGAAGCCCTTAGCAACATTAACCTCGGGGTAATTTTCGTGAAACTTTTTGCTAAATGTGCACTCCGATATCGAACGAACATTAGGAAATCACTGTTATTGTTCTTGTAGCTGTACTAATCATCTTCTGCTGCGCATGACAAGGTACATACACTACATGAACCATAAGAATGCGCCAGGCGCCGGACTTACCTTCCGAGGCGAGCGCTCCTTCGTGTCCGTTCACGCCGCATCGACTGCATCAACAGTCCGTCCAGCGTAGTGTTGAATTGCGGTGAACTACAGCACGCGATAGCACAACTATCAACACATTCTTCCGTGCACTGCGACCCGGTGCGGGAGCGGCGAGACAAAGAAGCGCGAATTGACCGCACTACGATAATGAACAACGGCGCACCGCAAGAAACATACAGCGAGCTAATAGCGTTGCACAGGCCCCAGGGCTTAGCGATCGTTAATTCACACAAAAAAGGAGCACATGTTCTCTAAGCACCGCGTAAATATGATCAAACGATCAGCATCACATCGGCCGCCCGCCGCAACAACGCCTATAGTCCTCTTTAAGTACCCCAATTCCTCGCCTATGCGCACCATGCAGCCCGCTGCCGTTCCCGCCACCGCAGCACTGCCATCGACCTCCGCGCCAAGCATCCGAGCGTCGTCTGCTATAGCCTGGCTCAGTTATGGTTGTTAGTCGCGGCACTCGGCATTTACATGGTGCTCGCTGAATAAAGCAGCCGTTATTTCTTTCTGTTGTTGTTTAAGCTGAAGTAGAATATTCTACAGACACCATACCTGAGGGTGCACGTCCGAAGAAAGTGAGATGGAAAAAAAGGTGGGCCTACAAACCAAAGTGCACACGCAATGTTAACGCTTGGTGACCCACACGTCGCCGGTACTGGCGTCTCCATGAGCGCAAAACTTGGACCGGACGCAAAAGACCTCGACCGCCAGCCACGTGCCCGAGGACAGTTACAAGGCACACGCAATGAGAAAATAAAACCGGCTACAGCACAAGAAGCGCAAACACCCGCAAGTAACGTGCACATGTCAGCAGAGCAGCGCCGCTCACTTGGTGCAGAGCTCGACCGCAGCGCCCTCACAGTCCCCGGAACAAGTCGCGCCCTGCTCGAAAGGAAGACTCGCGCAACTGAGAAACTACTTCGGTCCGAAATGAAGGGAAATGACGTCGTTTGTTTACTTCGCCGTCTGTGGTTCCGGTAACTGTGATCGCATGAGTAGCGTGGGTAGTAGAGGCGTATTATTTCCATGTTTTTGCGTGTTTTAGGCGGCCTTTTTCAACAACTTTGCTGACATTGCTTTCAACAGTGAGGACAGCCTGTGGAGCAGCCCTATCAACCGGACAGGGCCGTAAAATCTGTTTGAAGTTCGCAGCACATCGTCGTTTGGTTTGTGAATGTTAGAAGGTGTTCGTTTCTCAGCGGCGTAATCGACGACGGATTTGGCGTCGAGTGGTGTGCGCTTTGTTCCGGCTTGTGCGCCGTTCTACGGATGTGTACTGTTAATGAGTGGTGCTGTTTGTGCATGGGGAAATGGTGCCACGCCGGTGGGATTTGCTTTTTTGTAAAAACATCCGTGCCGTCTTTGGCGAGTGCTTCCGGAAACTGCTCGCCTTTTGTGCGTGCGTGTGTGTGTGTGTGTGTATGTATGTGTGTGTGCGCGCGCGCGCTTCTGATATGCGTGGAACGCGTAGGAACGTCCGTACAGTCTTTCGCGAGTGCTTTCGGAAACTGCTCGCATTCTGTCTGTGTGCGCACGCGTGTGACATTCGTCGTTATTGCGATTTGCAAAGGTGTTTTTCATTTGGTGACTGCGTCTGCGAATGCCAGGATGTGATACACGTTCGTCATTTAGAGACGCTGCTTCAATGTAGGGTCACTTACATTTTGGTTGCTTGGAGATCAGCTTTCAACGCATGGCAAGGCATTGCAGTGCGCTTAACCATCATTGGCACACGAACTGCTTTGTTATTTCTCCTTTAATTTCAAATTCAGTTTTGTGTAGTATGTACGGAGATAATGGTCACCAAGATGCGACGCTCATCTCGTTTTTTGCCACTGCTGTGCACATATGAGGATTTTTTACTAGGTAAAGCCCTCTCAGCAAGTTGTGAAACACTTAGTGCAAATAATTTTTCACAGCAGTAACTGTGATCATTACCACAATTGATCACATGACATTTTTAGGGATTGTTATTTAATTACAATATTTTTAATTTATTTGTGACAAAGTGCGATGGATTTTGACTGCTATTTTGGCTATCTGTTCACCAACCTATTTATACTGTCTTGTGGTTCTGCTTTTTATTTTTATATGTGGGCATGCATGGCCAATCGCACGTTTGCCTTGTACAATTGGACATAAACAGGCACTAACATGCTCTTAGCAGATTTGTATTTGACAGTATTGTGATTGACGCACTTGGCTATTTGGAAAATATGCAGGTTCAAGTTCGCCCTTATACTACCTCTGACTGATATATCTGATGCAAGCAATATTATTAGGATGTGACAAAGTGCATACATAATTTATCACTGATCAAACTGCTTGCAATAAACTTTGCCAACTCGTCCTTGTTTGAAGCATCTCCGAAGTGGTATAATCACATTGCCAGATTATTTTATTGCGTGCACAAACAAACATGTAACATTTTATTATGAAACTTTTATGGTACCTGACTCCTATATTGCAATAAAATCTTAGGCAGATCTACTCTGTCTGTACTAGGGATTCAAACTCTGCTGATAGCTTTTGACAATATCATTGTGCTATCCATTGCTTACTGGCTGGTCGAGGAATGCGTCATGCAAAGGCAGTAGTATCGCCATAAGTGTTCATCCGAGAATATGTCCCCAAGTGAAAATCATTGCATCAAAAGTACCGACACCAGCTTTGATGGGGATGAAATTCCAGAAGTTGAGCTCTGAACGTCTTATTTGCTCTGTAGTTTATGCTGGTATATATGTGTCATAATGATTCAATGTGATCATACAGCACATTGATCACACTCTTGCATTTACTACGAACAGCTCATAAATCTGACTGTCATTAATGAGCTTTTGCACTACGACTTAAGTGCACACACTTTTTATGCAATTCAGTCATCTTCAAAGATCAAGTTGCTCATACGACTACAGTGCGTACACATCACATGCCACCTCACACACGTCATACATAATCTCGTCAGGTCTACACAACTCATCGCACACATGTCACTCAAGCTCTATGCATTCATATCGCACGTCGCATAAATCTCGTGCACTTCGTAAATGTCTGCGTAGCACATCACACAGATCTCGCCCGTTTTCTCTGCGAGTTCGTTCAATATGCATTTCATATCGTTCCTTTCTCGTCAAATCTGTGCGACATGCATCCATCTCGTTCTATTTCTCGTCAAATCTGTGCGACATGCAGACATCTCGTTCTATTTCTCACACAAATTTTTCAATAGGGTACAGCAATGAAAAGTGGACAACATTGCCAAAAGTTTGATAAATTATGGGGTTTTACGTGCGAAAACCACTTCCTGATTATGAGGCACGCCGTAGTGGAGGACTCCAGAAATTTCGACCACCTGGGGTTCTTTATCGTGCACCTAAACCTAAGCACACGGGTGTTTTCGCCCTCATCGATATGCGGCCGCCGTGGCCGGGATTCGATCCCGCGACCTCATGCTCAGCAGCCCAACACCATAGCCACTGAGCAACCACGGCGGGTACAAAGTTTGCTATGTTCAATCAATATTATTTCGTATAAACGTGTTCTTTTAAAAAATGATGGCCCCAAACACAAATGCCAACACCACCCGAGAGCGATGCAAATACTATGAGCACGCGTTATGAACAAAATATTTTTATGGCGCCAAATGACGGGAAAAATGTGGGGAAACGCATTCCTCTCGGCTGCCATTGCATGTGGCTGCTCATTAGCATAATTCGCGCGCCTTGTCGCACCATAATTTATGGCGGAAAATCTCAGCAATTGCGGCCCAGCGCAGCGTCACGCATCGTCAAAATGACGTTTACAAAACAGCCCTTCTTGAGACGCTCCTCACGCGAGATTCTTCAGCCAATCAGCAAGCTGGCATGGGGGCTATCTTGGATCGCCACCACATATTTGCGAAATTGCAGATGCATTGCACTGGCTTCTGAACGCTACCGCCGACTTTCTTCTTGAAGCGCTAATGTCGCAATATAGCTGCCAAGAACAAAAAAAAACATATTAGTCGATAAAATATGCAGCTTCGCGTCACGTTTCGTCATCTTGATGAAAACGCAAACTTGCATTTCGCAAAACTTCCGTTTCCCGGTACAAATTTCAAAGCACGTGAGCTCTCCACAGCCAATCAGAGAGTAAACATGGCGGATAATGGCGGCTGTGCAGCTGCCATGCGTGTCGAGAATAGCGCCCCATGCAATAGTTTCTATGCAAGGAGGTTATTTACTTAAACTTCTGGAGTGCCAGTCCTGCAGCCGCCGCTTACGGTAGTGCATGAAGCTGCCGGCGGTCATATTGCTAGAAGAAAAAAGAGCGTGGCTCCAGCATAGATGTGGCCGCGGTGTACGCGCGGGGCTCCCTGAACTTGCGGTTCCGCAATGAAAACTAGGATTGACCCCTTTAAGAAGTATTTAAGAAGTAGTCAAGAAGTATATGATCCATAAATATCAGTCTGCCGTTGTGCGTCGCTGTTCTGGAAGAAAATGTGCCATGGTGGCGGGTGCATTGTGTTTAATAAGTTGCGAGAACTGAAAAACAGTCATATTTTCTGTTTTCATCATTCAGTAACCTGCCGCGTGCATGGGCAGTGATGTCCTTTCGTCGATACGTGGTGCCGGCCCGTATTGGCAGTGACATGACCTCGAAATATAGTATCCTTATGCCATTTCTTATGCCAAAATCACTATTTGTTTAAATGAGTGTTCAAGTCACTGATGATGAAGCTGTTGCTGCTTTAAAGTTAGGAATGAGCGTTTTTAAACCTAGAAAACAAGCGAAAAAATCTATGGGCACGTTGTTGAGCTAAACTGCGATAGGCGAAAACCTATCTATGATTTCTTCTGTTGCTGTTGTCTGAAAAGTTCTGCGAACGGACGCCGCCGTGGCCGCGAGCATGGTATGCATTCGCAGCCATATGACTGAGAAGTTTGTCGCTGATGTGCGCGTACCCCCACCCACATGTCCGCGCTCTTTCACACACCCATTCGCACAGCGCTATTGGCATGGCACCTCCTCTCCTTTCTCGCCTCGCCGGTGATCACCGCTTTCCTGCGTCCACCACGGACGGCACCCGGACGCTCGTGAGCCACTAAACGCTTACGCCTTAATACAACGGTGTGTCTCATTTTTGTCCAGCGTTTCAGTTTTAACCGGAAAAGCTCAGTCAAAGAAAATATACAATAAAGATAAGACGAGGATCTGCACACAGCCGCAAATCCACATGCGCTCCGATGAGAATATCCTGCCAAAGTTAGCCATGCGTTACCTAGCGGATCAAGCAATCTTCCCTTTTTCTTTCATTTCTGCGTCCATTCTGCCTGCGTCAGTGACGAAAACGAGAAAGCGGTAGTGTAGTGGTTAGCATGCACGGCTCAAAATGTAGAACGCTGCGGATACAGGGGCTAAAATCACGTGACTTGTTTCTGAATACACCTTTCTGTGCTCTCTGGTGACGACGAAGCTCAGCATGAGGCGGCGGCCTGACGACAATGGTCACTGTCAGCGTAGCAGATTAAGCGGGCATGCAAAGTCGCATCTAAAGCCGAAAGTATATTCAGAGAAAATACAGTATGATCCTATCGACAAAAACGAAATGTGAGGAATAACGAGCACTGTTGAGCGAGGTTGTAGACCGATGATGTCACCAAAGACAGGGTAGCGCTCCTATCCTGGTAACTAGAGGGAATCTACATAAACGGAATGTGAACTAGCGTGTAATTGATACTTCATTAAGGTCGTTGCGTCTTTGTGTTGTGTGTAGCACGAGGGAGTAATGTAAAAGATGGCACTGAAGAGAAAGCGGTGAGGCGAAGTCCGCGAAAAGTAGTTGAGGATAGCCATACTGAACGTCAGCGCCGTGTTGAAGAAAGCCCGCGACTTCAGTTGCTCAGGTTGCCGAAAAGGCATCAGTGGTAGCATACCGTTGGGCGTATTTGGTAACCACAGTGATAGACGCACACTTTGTGAAAACAAAAAGAGGAAAAGGGCCGAGTGAGTTGAAAATTAGATTATTGAGCGAACTCGTGTTGTGTATATGAAGAGATTGAAGAAGACAATCAGGTTAGATAGACGGCTTTTTCAAGCTAAATAGCATACGCGAACCCAAATTAATCAGCGTGGTCATACTTGCACGACATGCCATGGTTGCCTGCCACCAGTACATCATGGAGTTACGCCGATGACAGTTCGCACTGGGTGCTTGAGAACAAAAACGAGCACATCAGAGACGTCCGAGGGACGTTTCTACGGTACAAGATCCCATCCTGGGAAAAAAAGCGCTTGCGAACAGGTACATCAGAAAATTGAGTACTACGGCCCTTGTTGATCTTGTTAAGCATGACGTCAGCGTTTTATTCAGCATTTCTCTCCGAGAAAATGATTTCAAGCTATGTTTATTTGCTCTACAATGGCGGGCGTAATCCAGCAAAAAGTGAAAGCATTAGATGGTACCCGAGTACTCTGTGTAGATTACGCATGATAATGATAGCTACAATACAACATTATAAGAGAATATAATTCGAAAACGAGTTCACTTATTATTACATTGCAGTAAAAAGGAAGTGCCTCCAAAGTATACCTGTTCATGACGCAAATAATGAACAGACTGAAAAAAAATCTCGTAGGTCTGTAGTAAACTGGATAGACCATTCGCGTCTTTCATCGCGTCACATGTGCACAGTGCTCTCTGGAGCTTCCTGGGCATCGTTACACTAGCCTCTTTACAGCTGTAATTAACTGTGACCCCTCGCAAAAGCATTGCAGAAAGTGCAGCGCTTACCGCTCTACTAACGTGCAAGTCCTGAGGAGAGGCAAATGGAATGGTAGAGAGGGAGCAAGGAGATGAGGCAGACAATGTGTAAAACCGGCGCAATCGCGAAATGAGTGAATAACAGCCTTGCCACTATTCGCTCGCAGTTCCCATACAGGAGGGAAGGTCGTGACTGAGGAAAGGTTACCTTAAGGAAAGGAAGATAAGGAAACGTTACTACTATAGATACAACAAGAGTTGCGGGTCAAATGGAAGGTACGTGACTGTACGTTTCTGCTATTTCTCAAAAACAAACACCATGCAAATTGGTCAACCGGATTATTAACGCAGGGGGTGCAGACGCAAAGCCACATTAAATCACCGTAGGGGCTATGCAACACTGAGGAAGCGGTCGCACGTCAAATCAACGCTTCTGTGCCCGCCGCGGTAGCTGTGCGGCTATAGCATCGCTCGACTTCGTGGTTTCGATCTTTACCGCGGGAGCTGGGTTTCGAAGCGAGCGAAATACAAAAACAGTCGTGTACTTCGCTTTAGGTACACGTTAAAGAACACCAGGGTCTGAAAATTATTTGGGAGTCCGCCACTACGGCGTGCCTCATAATCTTATTATGGTTTTAGCACGTAGAGCCTCATAGTTGTGTCAACACGTTTGCCGCGATGCGATATGCCATGTGAAGCGAAGACAATGTTCCAACCCTCTCATAATTTATAAACAATGGCCCACAACAACACCTCAAGCAAACACTTGTTGCTGTATGTTGTCTACTGTGCAGACAAAAAGCAGTGATGCAGGCAAGATAACATTTGCCATCAACTCGCTACTCTCGTATTGCACTAAACGCTGAAGAAATTATACATTCGCAGTCAGCGTTACCGCTAATTATCGTCAATAAAATCAAACAACACAAAAGCTTCGCTTACATCGATTCCCACAGTGCGTGGGATCCGCAGAATGCTTTAGGTTGTGAATTTTTACATTTAAGATTGGTGCTCATTATTACAATATTTGCATTCGCAGTAAGCAAAAGCGACTGTCATGTCCACGGTAGAACAGATTCAATCCCATGGCCATTACATCATTGCCAATTTCCGTGTGATTATAGTCGTCAAATTGATAGGGAAATCAGGAAGTTGATGAGTGACAAGAAGACAGAAGCTTGCACAAGACCCCAGGAAAATAAAATGACTTTTTGAGCAGCATGGTCAGGGAGCCGCGCTATGGTTTCAACGTCTATTAAAGATCCCCCAAAATATGAACAAAGACCGACAAAACTGCAGGCATTTTGGGAAAAGTGAACCTGCGGGAAATCACAGGACAGTACTAGCTTAAATATGAAAGAGTACTTAAAGATAAAAAAAAAACATAAAGTTCGTAGCCAAAATTCTGGACAAATAAATCAACTTTTGAAGGAGTTCAGCCGAAACCCGATGGTCCGAAATAAGGTGAGAATGTCGGCAAGTGTTGTAGAGAGGTGGAGTAGGTCCTGTGGCCGACGCCAGTGCCCGGCAACTGTCAGGCGACTGCACATATAAGCGAGGTGCCTGGTCGTCCGTCTTTACAGGGTAATTCGCGTATAAAATTCTGGGCGCGGACTCCATCTAATTAAATACAATGCATTCTACGGTCACTCTTGGACGGCTCATACCGATTCTCGCACTATGACGATGCAAACAAATTGTCTCACGTGCCGACTGTCACTTTCCTCGAACTGCCAACATTCCTTACCCACCGTAGTTGCTTCGTGGATGTAGTGTTGGGTTCCTAAGCACAAGGTCGCAAGATCGAATCCTAGCCGCGACACCCGTATTTTTATGGAAGGGAAATGCGAAAACACCCGTGTACTTATATTTAGGCGCACGTTAAAGAACCCCAGCTGGTTCAAATTATAACGGAATCCTCCACTACTCCGTGCCGCATAATCAGATAGTGGTTTTGGTACGTAAAACCCCATAATTTATTATTTACCATTCCTTAAGGATGTCCTTAAGGACAAACAGGATTGGAGTGCGACCTGGTCCCGGTGACTAGAACCGGCAACGCACTCCCTCGCCAGAGCAGGATTGGCCACCCTGGTGCAGTACTTCGCCACAACCTTCTATATGAATGCAGCCAGAATTAGTGCATGACCGGAGTAGCTGAAGTGTGGGAGAGGCCTTTGCCCTGAAGTGGGCGTAACCAGGCTGATGATGAAGAATGTCCTTGGGAGCCACACAATTTATGAATACAAGTTTCAGGAGTTGTGCGTGAGGTCTTGTGTATGTGGGTAGCCGTTTTGGCATTCGATATCTACCATTCTACATTGCAGCTATATTATATAGGCGAGACAGAAACATGGTAGACAATATGGAGAACCGTCAAATCCCGGATATATTAGTGCACAATAATCTTAAGTAATGGCCTTCTTTCACGCACGTGGATAAGCGTGACAGGGCAGTACTTTCACAATTAACTGGAAGTACTGTATATGTCATGCCGAAAGGTGTACTTGCCCGGTGGCCAGTAAATGGGACGTAATATTGTGAGCAGCTTCGGCCATAGCATGTTAACAGACGACTACACAGTGACAGTTTTCACAATTCTTGTGTCTTGTCTTTTGCCTCAAGGTGCAAAACCTGCTTATCCACGATTCCATCTAAATATTTATGCACATCTCGATTTGGAGCTACTGCGGTAGCCCATAAGTGCGGATAGCAAAGCCGCTAGGGAAATCATTTTGGGCACCTTAACGAAATCGATAGATCAAAATCAAAAGCCGTCCATGACGGCGTCTCTCGTAGACGCTGTGCGATGTTCGGACGTTAAGAATGTGTGCCGACTGAAGAAAGGCTGACACGGAAGCTTCCGACGGTTACCCTAGCTTGTCTACTCCGTAGCATTAAAAAGGAAAAAGAAAAGAAAAAAAAAGAACCGTATCAAAAGCCCAGAATCAATCATCGCTCGCCGCGACTAAACGCTCTTAGGATGACAAGTCATTTCCAGGTGACGAGCGGCTACGCTTTATCAAGAACACTGATAACGCCAGCGGAAGAAGCATTGTGGCGAAGTTCAATGCGCAAGGATATATTTTAATTATTTTATTTTTGTTTTGTTGACGTCATCACGCGTCACCGCGGGAAGTTTGTAAAGTTTAAGGTCAGTATGCCAAGTGTTGGCACTGATGCGAACTAAACCCTCGTGTCCAGAAAAGCTGGATACGGTACGTACATCAGCTGTCCCGCAATATAAAAAAAAAAAAAACATCGCAACCAGATATCTAGTGCGCATTTTGTTTTCCGCTCCATGCAAATTGCCCAAAATTGGCCATTTGATGGGGAAGAAGCTGCCGGCTACGTGCACCAAGAAGCACGCCACACGCCACACGGATTGTGTTAGTGATGTCGCTTACAATATTCTCCTAAAGTGTGGCAAGGTGTATATTGGAGAAACGGGACGTTGCTTCAACGATCGAGCGAGAGTGCACCGGTTGGCGGTCAACAGCAACATCGGCGGCCATTTCGCAGACCACTGCAAGCACTGTGGTTATGTGCCCCTCCTCGCCAAAACGACTTTTCTAAGGAAAGCAAGAAACCATACGGAAAAGGAGATAATCGAGGCTTTCTTCATAAAAAGAACAGGAAATAAGAGCGTTAGAACGCCGCCACTAGCATTAAGTGACAAAGAAATGTCATTCATAAATGATACCCTGTAATTACCGCTAAGATTAGAACGCGCAGCTGCCGCATTTTGTTGGATGCTCGGATTACGCCTGTAACGCACAGATGCTCATATGTACCTGCTACGATAATTCACTACAAATCACTGGCCTACGAGCAGTCTTAATTCCTATCACCCCTGCCTATCTATATTGTGATTACTTTTCACTTTGGTTGCTTGCATAAATTTGCGTGGGTTCTGGTAAATAAACAGTTGGAAGTTGGCGCCCGTATGTGTCCCTTGTGTCTCACTTCGTCCTACCATGCTTAGCGCCGTAGCATGTTTTTAAATGCACACCAACGTAGTTATACCAAGAAATGCTTCCCAATGTGAGGACAAGGCTGAGTTGGCATTTTTTCGTCATTTGACTGGTCTTTTTCTGTTCGGCTCCTAGACTGGACTCCAATATTCCTGGCGGAATTCCTAGCTGTTGCCCTAGCATTGCGTAAGATACAGCCTTCCACGAAAACTGCGGTAATAATCACATACTCTTTATCGCTGTACACATCTCTTAACGCTCCCGGCGACTCGCATATATTACGAACTTTGGGCTAACTGGCTCTAAGTGATTTACGGAGTTTACTATTAGTATGGGTACCTGGACACAGAGGTATACTTTTAAATGAAGGGGCAGACAGCTTGGCTAAAGCTTCTATTCGCAGGCCCGGTGTTTACCTTTTCTTCCAGAAGTTGTTTCTTCACGTCTGTCATGTTTTGAAGATACACTCTTTTTAAGTCAAAACCAAATCTAACGTGCTCCATGGAAGTGCATCAATTACAATTCCCTTGGAGTATGAAAGCTTGCAAGAAAGAGCATGAAAGCTTGGTGAAGATTGACATGGTCAAATCTTCACCAATAACTGTTTCTTCGGGCGTTCCTCAGGGAAGCGTACTAGGGCCCTTGCTATTTTTAATCTACATAAATGACATTGTCGAACTAATTACATCACCCATAAAACTATTTGCTGATGACTGTGTGATTTACAGAGAAATTACCACTGAAGATGACATAGATACATTGCAAACAGATTTAGATAAGGTAGCGATCTGGTGTAAAAAATGGAACATGAATTTAAATATAAAAAAGTGCAGTAGCGTAAGTTTTCCAGAAAATTATCCAAATTTCAGCACCGATATAACATCAATGGCACGCTTATCGACATACAGTCGGAATATAAGTATTTAGGAGTCTATTTTACCGAATCATTCACTTGGCATAAACAGATTGACACTGTCATAGCAAAAGCTAGCAGGATGTTACATTTTATTCGCAGAAATTTTAAACAGGCAACACGCGAAGTTAAAGAAACCTTATACTTCTTACATGTTAGAACAATACTTGATTATGCTTGTGTAATATGGGATCCCTATCAAGATTACCTCATTATTAGACTGGAAAAACTACAGAACCAAGCAGCAAGGTTTGTTTGCAATAATTACAGCCCGTACTCTAGCGTTTCCGAAATGAAGGCCACTTTAGGATGGGATCTAATACATATGCGTAGGCAGAAGTTAAGGCTGAAACTATTGCACCGAATATATAATAATCAAACAGGTATTAATCGCTATAACTATCTCCTGGAACCAGGTTATATATCGACTCGCTGTGATAACAACAAAAAGATCTCAGCCTATACCTGCCGAACAAACACTTTTTACTACTCTTTTTTCCCCAACACAATTAGACAATGGAACAGTTTATCAAATGATATAGTAAATGTGTCAAATAACGAACTATTCTATTCAATGCTGTGACGGCGCTCTTGTAAAACAAATGTATGTGTTATATATCTTGGAACCTGCTTGTTTCACGTTACTTGTATGCCTTTCTCTAACAGCTCTTGTAGTGATTCTGTTTGTCAGTATATCTGTCCGAAAGCTTCTCTGTATTACTGCTTGTATTTTGTTCCCCCCTACGTAATGCCTTTATGGCGATGTAGGTACTCTGTAAAAAAAAAACAACAAAAAAACAAAAGACCCAAGTGAAATTACTGAGACTGCGACGACACCTCCCGACCATAAGTTTATAGGCCCACCGATCTGGTCTGCTAATTTCCCCTTTGTGCCATTTCTGCAACAGATTAGGAACAGTTGAACATTACTTACTGAACTACCCGCGTTCCTCCTTCCTGAGAAAAAGAACACTGGAAACTACAATGCTACATCTGAGCCCGTCATTGAACTCTCTCGTGCTGCTGTCTTGCGGTTCTTCTGTGTTTGTACACTCACACAAGGATGTATGCATCGCCATAGAAAAGTTCATTGTTGAATCTAATCGATCTCAATGTTAATCGCATTTATTATTTTATTTTTCCCTCATTGCCTTACTATAAATATATATGCGTATTTTCTTTCATTTCCTGCGTTCTATTAGAATGACTGTTTACTGGAATGTCTTGTATTTTACTCGTTTTAATTTATTTATCAAAATTATGTATATCTAAATTAATTAGTATGCATCGCCATAGAAAAGTTCATTGTTGAATCTAACCGATCTCATTGTTAATCGCATTTATTATTTTGTTTTTCCCTCATTGCCTTATTATAAATATATATGCATATGTTCTTTAATTTTCTGCGTTCTATTCGAATGACTGTTTACTGGAATGTGTTGTATTTTACTCATTTTACTTTATTTATCAAAATTATGTATTTCTAAGTTAATTAGCTTAGTTCATGTGTAACATATGCGCGACTCTTGGTCAACCGCTGTGAGTGTGTGTTCCATGAACTTGAAGGTCATCATCGTCTTTAATACGGAGCGCACCTCAATCATTGTCCCGCCTCTGAGGACGATGCAGTATGACCTTGCGCTACAGATCTCGGTAATCATGCAATGACGTCGCTACTTCAATTAGAAGAGCAATGCTACTTCCAGTGCAGATTGACATCGTTTTAACATATTGCCAACTGCATCTGAAACGCGCCAGCTTCATGTTTTAGTCGTTTTGAATTAACCGCTCATGTCGGGCACCTACGATAAAACCTGCTGTGCGTTTCAACCGAAGGTAATAATCCTTTCTTCCTCGCTATGATTCACTACTCCATACCAGTGTCTTCATCACTGTGCTTTTGAAGACAAGGTGTTCTTTGCTGACTTCACACTGGTTAGGCTCGTAATGCTTCCACACACACACACACACACACACACACACACACACACACACACACACACACACACACACACACACACACACACGCGCGCACGCACGCACGCACACACGCACGCGCACGCACGCACACACACACACACACACACACACACACACACAAACACACACACACACAAGTATCAAACTGTAGGTCTCAACGAGACAAGTGAGAGCTAGTCGTAATGTAGTAATAAGCGCTATAGGCGCAATTACCGCCAAAATGGTCTCAACTTGACCACTTTGCACCCTTAATTGGTGCAACTTATGGTGCAAACTTATGACGGTGTCGGCCCACCTGGTGTCTTGGCCAAAATGAAGTGTCAACCACGTGTCGACGATACAGGAGACAATGTCTATGTAATTGCGAGTGAAACGCGATACGAATAAGATATGAAATTCATGCAAAAGAGCAAGAAATAGACATAATAGAAGGATGTAATCAACATTTATTCATCGAACTGAACGACTGTTTGCCTTACTCAACCGCTCCGATACCGCCCGTTAGGACGAGATCACGAGCGTTAACGTAGAGCGCTATAACGCAAAGCTATTCCAAATTATTTCTACTGAATTTCTCGAATCAGCACTCCATAATTAGGCAAACTTTGTGGGCCACGCCTACTTCACCTCCCTGTCACGCCACGTCACGAGAACGTGAAAACTTACCATCGGATATGACGTGGACACACGTATTATGCGTGATTATACTGTCACGTGGTGGATTACTGTCATGTTGTGTCACGTGGATTATACTGTCACGTACTGCAGCGGTGGCGTATAGGTAGAACATCCGCCTCGCATGCAAGACGACCGTTGTTCGAATCCTAGTGCCGCGCAATCTCCCGCCGGATTAAAAAAAATCTCCACGTGGTTATAAACATATTCCTGTGGGTGGGCAGCGCAACCCGGACGAAGGACGAAAGGAAGAACACAACTCGAGCGCAGACTAACAACTGGTTTATTATTTCAAGCAACGGACTATAATATACAGAAAATGTAAACACGTGTAAAATGACGTTTACAAGGGTGTTAGCCTATATTGCCATTCAAAAAATCAGCTTCTTTATCCTGTAGAGTGATAGAAGGCTGGCTGGCGCATGCGCCTGCGTTCACATGCATGAAGTAGGCCTCTACGATCTCGCGGTTAATTTGATGCATATTTTTATAAATATGCGATCAGGAATGAAACAGGTTCGAATCTGGTCACGCATTGTAGAGTTTGCTCATGCAAACCCATGTTTGAACAAACAGAAATACTTTATAAAAATATGCATCAAATTAACCGCGAGATCGTAGAGGCCTACTTCATGCATGTGAACGCAGGCGCATGCATCAGCCAGCCTTCTATCACTCTACAGGATAAAGAAGCTGGTTTTTTGTATGGCAAGATAGGCTAACACCCTTGTAAACGTCATTTTACACGTGTTTACATTTTCTGTATATTATAGTCCATTGCTTGAAATAATAAACCAGTTGTTAGTCTGCGCTCGTGTGGTGTTGTTCCTTTCGTCCTTCGTCCGGATTGCGCTGCCCACCCACAGGAATTTGTTCAACCACCAACTCGACCAGCTTGCCGTCTTAATTCAGTTGATAAAATTGCATCAACTGGCCTGGAGTGCGGCCTGATCCCGGTGACCAGAACCGGTAATGCGCTTCCTCACCAAAGCAGCTCACCTCACTCTAGGCTCACCTCCTCACTGCTGGCCCTCAGTTTCCAGCAGCTGCGAAGCAACTGACAACGGCGGCGGTCAGACCTGTGACGCAGCAGAGGGTGCTAAGAATATCTGGGTCCGGACTAGCCGCCATTGGAATATGAACCTGGCAACTTTTAACGCTAGAACGTTAGCTAATGAGGTGAGTCTAGAAGTGCTATTGGAGGAAGTAGTGGGCAGTAAATGGGGTATAATAGGGCTCAGTGACGTTAGGAGGACAAAGGGAGCATATACAGTGCTAAAACGCGGGCACGTCCTGTGCTACCGTGGATTAGCGGAGAGACGAGAACTACGAGTTGGATTCCTGATTGATAAGAATATAGCTGGTAACATACACGAATTCTATAGCATTAACGAGAGGTTGGCAGGTATTGTGAAACTTAAGGGGTACAAATTGAAGGTCGTACAGGCCTACGCCCCTACATCCTGTCATGATGACGAGCAAGTCGAAAGCTTCTATGAAGACGCGGAATCAGCGATGGGTAAAGTCACAACAAAATGTGCTATACTGATGGGCGACTTCGATGCCAGGGTAGGCAAGAAGCAGGCTGGAGACAAGTCAGTGGGTTAATATGACATAGTTTCTAGGAATAGGAGGGGAGAGTTATTAGCAGAGTTTGCAGAACAGAATAGTATGTGGATAATGAATACCTTCTTCCGCAAGTGGGATAGCCAAAGTGGACGTGGAGGAGCCCAAAGGACGAGACTAGAAATGAAATAGACTTCATACTCTGCGCTAACCTTGGCATCATACAAGATGTAGACGTGTTCAGCAAGCTGCGCTGCACTGAGCATAGGATGGTAAGAACTCGAATTAGCCTAGACTTGAGAAGGGAACGGAAGAAACTGGTAGATCAGAAGTCGATGAATGAGTTAGCGGTAAGAGAGAAAATAGAGGAATTCCGGATGAAGCTACTGAACAGATATTCGGGTTTAACTGAGGAAGAGGACCTTAGCGTTCAAGCAATAAACAAAAATCTTATGGGCATCATTAAGGAGTGTGCAATAGTAACCCGGTGGTAACTTCGTTTGGCAGGATACCAGTAAGCTGTCGCAGGAGACGAAAGATCTGATTAAGAAACGCAAATGCATGAAAGCCTCTAACCCTACAGCTAGAATAGAACTGGCAGAACTTTCTAAGTTAATCAACAAGCGTAAGGCAGCTGACATAAGGAAGTATAATATTGCTACGGAATAGTATTTGCGATGACGAAGAGGCCAGCAGTGTAAAGACGATGATGACGATTAGAGGCTAGCGCGGGCTGTTGCCTCTAGGCCAAGTGCGGCGTATTTCCTTGTATATATTGTCACGAGAGGAAAAGCCAGTCAGTCAGTTCTAAGCGAACGGCCGTTTATAGTTCGTTTTCGCAGCAGCTAACACACACACTTCTTCTTCCTCGACATCTAGCGTAACTAGCGCGTGCCATTACCCCTCCCTCCAATAAATAAATAAATAAATAAATAAAGTTGGGGAGATGTTAAATGCCACAAGAAAAAAATAAAAGAAATGAGAAAGACAACGAACGAGACGACAGGGGCCGAATCACAAAGTGTGTGGATGAGAGTCAGCGCGAATGGTAGGGCTTCAACCTGGTAACGTGAACAATGTCAGAGGAACGTGGTCTACGGGAGTGGTGCGAACTGTCGGCTGGAATAACTTCGTAGTTGACAAGACTTAGACGACGCAAAACTACGTAGGGTCCAAAGTATCGGCGCAACAATTTTTCTGACCGGCCTCTTTGACGTATAGGGACCCATACAAGATCTCCCGGGTTGTATGTGACGTCTCGATGGCATAAGTTGTATCGACGAGCATCTTGACTTTGTCGGGATAGAATTCGTTGCCGCGCAAGGTGCCGCGCTGCTTCGGCACGCTGAACAAAGGCGTCTGTATCTGGTGCGGTATGTTGCGACGAAGTTGGTAGGAGAATCACGTCGAGCATAGTGGTGACGTCGCGTCCGTAGACCAGACGAAAAGGAGGAAACCCGGTGGTTTCTTGTAGGGCAGTGTTGTACGCGAATGTCACATACGGGAGCAGTTCGTCCCAATTTTTATGGTCCGTGGCAACATACATAGAAAGCATATCCGCAATCGTTTTGTTGAGACGCTCAGTTAAACCATTAGTCTGCGGGTGATACGCAGTTGCCGTACGGTGCGTTGTCCCGCTCAGCTGCAGGATATCTCGGACCAACTGGGCAGTGAAGGCCGTACCACGGTCTGTGATGACGACAGCGGGAGCACCATGTCGAAGGACGATATTTTTGATGAAGCGGTTAGCAACATCTGAAGCAGTAGCTCACTGAACGGCTTGTGTTTCGCAGTATCGAGTGAGGTAATCGGTGGCGACGACGATCCAGCGGGTATCAGCCGAAGACTTGGGAAATGGGCCGAGTAAATCCATCCCGACTTGTTCAAAAGGTGAGCAAGGAGGACGGACAGGCTGAAGCAGACCGGCTGGTTTCAGTGGTGGCACTTTGCGACGCTGGCAATCTCGACAACTTCTGACGTACTGCTTCACGGTTTTTGTGAGTTGTCGCAAATAGTACCTCTGCTTGATCCTCGCGAGAGTACGCGTGAAACCAAGATGCCCGGACGTTGGTTCGTCGTGGCATGCACGTATAACGTCGTCGCGGAGAGTAGCGGGAACAACGAGCAGGAAAGCGGTTGCCGTAGGGTGAAAGTTCCGCTTGTATAGGATGCCGCCACGTAGGCAGAAAGATGACAAGTGACGCGCGAACTGCCGTGGGGGTTGTGGGCGGCTTCCTTCAAGGTATCCAATCAAGGGCTGGAGCTCGGAATCTTGGCGTTGCTGTTGAGCAAGGGTTAAAGACGGAAGAGTACAAAGAAAACCCGAATCGTCGTCAGTATCTAGTGGTGCGGGCTCGATGGGGGCGCGGGAGAGACAGTCGGCGTCAGTGTGTTTCTGGCCAGACCTATAGACGATGGTCACATCAAATTCCTGCAACCGAAGGCTCCATCTTGCGAGACGGCCTGAAGGATCTTTGAGATTCGCCAGGCAGCAGAGAGAGTGGTGGTCGCTGACGACACGGAAGGGGCGTCCGTACAGGTATGGGCGGAACTTCTGGAGAGACCATATGACTGCCAAACATTCTTTTTCAGTTGCTGAGTAGTTTTTTTCAGCAGCAGACAAGGTTCGACTGGCATACGCAATAACGCGCTCAACACCAGCTTGAAACTGTACGAGTGTCGCTCCGAGACCAACGTTACTAGCATCAGTATGCACTTCTGTGGCAGCCTCGGTGTCAAAGTGACCAAGGATCGGTGGTGTCTGTAGACGTTGCTGAAGGTCGTGGAAGGCGTCGGATTGTGCCGGGCCCCAAACAAATGTGACGTCGTTCTTGATGAGTCGTTGCAAAGGTTCGGCAATTTCACAAAAATTGGGTGCAAAATGGCGGTAATACGCGCAAAGCCCTAAAAATCGGCGGACATCGTGTTTTGTCTTCGGTATCGGGAACAGAGCGACTGCCATGGCTTTGTCAGGGTCAGGGCGCAAACCGGTGCTGCTGACAATATGACCTAGAAATTTGAGCTCCTCGTAGCCAAAGTGACATTTTTCGGGCTTCAGGGAGAGGCCGGCGGTGCGGATAGCTTGAAGAACCGCCTCAAGCCGCTGGATGTGTTGTTCAAACGTGGTGGAAAAAACAACTACATCATCTAAGTAGACTAAACACGAGTTCCACTTGAGGTCAGATAAAACTGTGTCCATCATGCGTTGAAATGTGGCCGGAGCGGAACACAATCCAAAAGGGAGGACCTTAAATTGATAGAGACCGTCGGGTGTTATAAACGCCGTTTTTTCCTGGTCCCGTTCGTCAACTTCAATTTGCCAGTACCCACTACGCAGATCCATTGAAGAAAAGTAACGGGCATGTCGCAGGCGATCCAAGGAGTCGTCAATTCGAGGAAGTGGGTAAACGTCTTTTTTCGTGACCTTGTTCAGTTTGCGGTAATCGACACAGAATCGTAGGGAACCGTCTTTCTTTTTAACTAATACAACAGGTGAAGACCAAGGACTTGTCGATGGTTGAATGACATCATCGTCGAGCATTTGTTTAACTTGATGACGAATGGCATCCTGTTCTCTTTGCGACACGCGATAAGCGTGTTGGCGAACAGGTTGGACGGTCGGTTCGGTGATGATTCTGTGTTTGATTAAAGGAGTCTGTTTGACCTTCGACGTGGTGGCGAAACAGTCGCTAAATGACGATAGCAGAGTGAGGAGCCTCTGCTTCTCATTTTGGTCTAGCTGTGGGTTGACGTTGATGTGACTGGTCAAGTCCACATCGCTGGGTTCCGGAATCGGGATTGTCGTTACCGAAGCACAGGCGTTGGAATCGGCCACCGTTTCAAAGTAGGCCATGGTGGTATGCCTCGCAAAGTGCTTGTATTCGCCACTGAAGTTGGTAACTAGAATCGTGGTTTGCCTATGTTGGAGCTCTACGAGACCTCGTGCGACGCCGACTTCGCGATCCAGCAATATGGCGAGGTTACCTTCGGCAATGCCTATTCCTAGTTGTTCTTGGGGGCATTCAACGAGGACGAAGATGCTACTTCGAGGCGGTAACGTCACGCAGTCATCGACCACGCGTAAAGCCGCGCGGTGATGTTCATCCTCCACACTCGAATCCGAAGAAACGTAGTTAGAAAAAGTCACGAACAAGTCACGAAGGTTAATGATCGCCCCATGCTCCCGGAGAAAATCCATGCCCAGTATAACTAGCCGAGAACACTTGGGCAGCACAAGGAAAGACGCTACGAAAGTCGAAGCAGAAATTGCAAGTCTGGCGGTGCATCGTCCAATGGGTGACACGAGGTGTCCGCCGGCCGTAATCAGATGTGGGCCGTCCCACGCTGTCAGCACCTTGCGCAGCCGAGTGGCCAGGGAGGCACTCATAACCGAGTAGTCAGCTCCCGTATCGACAAGTGCAGTTACCGGATAACCGTCGATTGAAGCAGTAATAGCAGCAGAAGTTCTTTTTGCAGTTTCGAATGAAGGCGTCAGCGGTACGTCGCGAGGTGATGGCGTCGGCGGAGGATATTTGACGGTTCGCATGACAGCGGCCTCACCCCCCGAGGTCGCCGTTTTCAGTTTCCCCGGCGCGGGCTTCCACCGTTGACTCCAGCGGAATCAAAGGCGGGTCAAACACGATTTGGTGACGCGTACCGACGAGGTGAAGGCGACCGTGACTGTCTTCGCTGTTGGGCAGGAGGAAGCCGGTTATTTTCTAAGTATTGCTCGATGTCGTGCGGGCGTTCGCCATAGCGCGGGCAACGGGCGTCCGGATGGTATCCCCGCAGACCAATCCGTCGGTACTGGCAGTCGCGATACATGTGACCAGCCTCCCCGCAGTGATAGCACAACGGACTGTTGTCGGGGGCGCGCCATACTGTAGATTTGCGCGGACCAGGATGAAAAGGTGCTTGCGGATTCGTGCGGTGGATTGGACTTGGGGAGCGTCGAGAAATCCCAGCAGGCGGCTGCGAAAAACGGCCCGTCGACGACGTGGAAGCCCGAAGAGCATCCGCGTACGAGAACGTGGGAGGTTCGGGTCGTGTTGGTGGCGAGGGGTGAACCACTTTGCCGATTTCTTCCCGAATGACATCCGTAAGAACCGCGGCACTGGGAGGTGCCGGAGCTGATGCATAGGACTTCTGCAGTTCTTCTCGAACGATTTGTCGTATTAGCTCGGTAAGGGACTCCCTGTCATCATTTGCAGGTACGAGAGAGCATGCAGCAGTCATGGTGGTCTGGCGTTCATACTGCGAGAGCCGCTGCCGAAGCATACGTTCCATGACTGTTGCCTCACGAATGAACTGAGAGACTGTAGTAGGAGGATTGCGCACGAGGCCCGCGAAAAGCTGTTCTTTTACGCCTCGCATTAACAGACGCACCTTCTTGTCTTCTGGCATTAGTGGATCGGCCCGACGGAACAATCGCGTCATGTCTTCGACGAACATGTCGACGGTTTCGTTTGCCATTTGGAACCTCGAAGACAGTGCCTGTTCGGCTCTTTCTTTCCTGTCGGGAGTGCAGAAGGCTTCGCAAAGCAGTCGGTAAAACTCCTGCCAGCTGGTAAATGAGGCTTCGTGGTTTTCGTACCATACTCTCGCCGCGTCTAAAAGGGAAAAGTAGACGTTCTTCAACTTACGGCGATCGTCCCAGTCGTTAAAGGCGGTGACCCGCTTGAAATGGTCCAACCAGTCTTCAACGTCCTCAAAGGCGTCGCCATGGAACGGGTTAGGCGTGCGAGGCGCGTTGAGAATGCATGGTACGGCAGCATTTGGGATCCCCTCGGTTTGGCTTGCGGTAGTTGTTGACATCTTCCTCACGGAGCTTGCCAGGGGGCTGTATTGCGGTGGAAGACCTTGAAGGCGACGGCTGCTTCGATAGATTTCTGCCGTCCCCGAGGTACTGGCGTCGGTAGCTTCTGGTTGAGGACCCGTAGGCATACGATGGATGCGTACCCAGCACCTCCACCAGTTTGTCACGAGAGGAAAAGCCAGTCGGTCAGTTCTAAGCGAACGGCCGTTTACAGTTCGTTTTCGCAGCAGCTACCACCCACACTTCTTCTTCCTCCACATCTAGCGTAACTAGCGCGTGCCAATATACTTATATATAGCTTTTCGTCTGCGTCTTCCTACGAAACATATCTGGTGGAGGTGGACGTTCCCTGAACGTCGTCACAGAGCTTCGCAGTGGACGGTACGTCGAGCCTTCCTTCATAGCTCCCGGCGACGACAACATCGATTCAGCCGCCTCCGACACCTGCTGCCACTTCGGCGACCTACATCGCTCTCCCCGATCCCCTAGATACTGGCGTATTCTCGAGCAAAGATGGGGAAGACGTCGAGGACTGGATCAGCCTCTACGAACACGTCAGCCGCAATAACCGTTGGGACCCTGCTATCATGCCCGCCAACGTAGTCTTTTACCTCGGTGACACACCTCGACTTTGGTTTCGGACGCACGAAGATGAGCTCACCAATCGGGATTCGCTTAAGCAAAAGCTCCGAGACTTGTTCGGCAATCCCTACGGTCACCAACTTGCCGTGTAGAAGGCGTTATCCGGCCGTGTGCAGACGTCAACATAGCAGTACGTCACGTACATTCAGGACGTCTTGGCTCTGTGCCGCAAAGTTGACGCACACATGACTGAGTCTGACAAGGTTTCCAACATCCTCGAAGGCAGTGCCGATGACGCCTTCCACTTGCTCGTTTTCAAGAACGTGGCGATGGTGGATGCAGATATAAAAGAGTCCCCCCGCTGTGAACTCGCTAAGAGCCGACGTATTGAACAGCCGTTTGCCCGTCTGCCCAACACCCCAGCGACATCTTGCTGTGCCGCATTCTTCGTCCCAACAACACTGGCGATGTTACCAGGACCTTCCGGCGTGAAATCGAGGCTGCCTATCCGGCTGCCTTCGACTTCAGCTCCTCCAACGCACCTGCAGTCACGGTTTCCCTGATCCAGGCAGTTGTCCGCCAGGAGTTCGCAAACATGGGTCTTCACACCATCTACTCGGCCCATTGCCCTAATACCCACCCGGCTTCTTCGATTCCGCCCCGACCCACATCTTATTACCCACCACATTTCCGCGACCCATCTGAATGGCGCACTGCTGACGGCATGCCCATTTGTTTTCACTGCCATCGAATCGGGCCCATTTCTCGGCACTGTCGCATTCGCTGGAGTTCCCCGACCCGGTCTGTTTATGCTGCATACTCTCACCCCGCAGGTGGCCCTTCTCGTCCCTATGCCGCACGCTCCAATAATGCCGCCACTGATTCCCCTGCGCCGAACCGCCCCTATTCTCATTCGCCTTCGCCCCAACGACAACAATCTCGCTCTCCCCTGCCCCGTCGCTCCTTTTCGCCGACTCCCTTCGCACGCTGCTGCCAGCCGGAAAACTAGACGATGCAGCGCCTCGAGGTGACGCTGCATTGCTACCTACGCCGCCAAATCCTCTACTGATGTTGCCCAATCGCCTGAACCTGCTTGACGTGCAAGCCGACGGTGCTTCTGTATCTGCTCTTATAGACACTGGGACGCATTTGTCGGTAATGAGCGCTTACCTTCGTAACCGCCTGAAGAAAATAATTACGCCCTCCAGGACGCCTGTTGTCCGTGTCGCCGATGGCGGAACAGCCCCCGTAATTGGTATGTGTGCCGCCCGCGTCTCCTTTGCCGATCGCTCTACTGTCGTGCTATTCATAGTCATCGCCCACTGTCGCCCCGACATCATCCTCGGCTTAGACTTCCTCTCCGCACATTCTGCTCTCATCGATTCTTCCGCCAGTACTCTCCGCCTTGACCTGCCTGTTCTGAATCCCGCTGAACCACACCACAGTCGCCTCAGTTCCGTCGACTTCGTTGGCTTGCCACCTTCGGCACTGACTTACGTTGACTTAGTGCCATGCCCACCAGCCCTAGAGGGTCAGTACATCGTGGCTCCTGCGCAAGACATGCTCCTTACACACCGGATCACAGTACCTCATACAGTTTTATCTATACGGCAAATTGCGCCTGCCTGCCAATGGGCAATTTTGGCTTGACGACACAAGTGCTGCCACGCGGGATGTCTATGGCCCAGCTTTGCTCCATTCCAGGATCACTCAGTAAGAACTATTGCCGTAGACGACAATTCAGCCGATCCTTCTCTACAATCGCAGTCGGCAACTTGTACCATCACCGACTCAAAGAAAATGATTGCGCCCGACACGCCGTCCGAGCACGCTCGTGAGCTCAACTGCGTTCTGTTTTGCTACCCCGATATGTTTGATTTTAACGATCGTCCTTTGGCCCAAACTACAGCTGTTAAACATCGCATTTATACCGGCGATGCCCCTCCTATTCATCGCCGCCCGTATCGAGTGCCACCGGCTGAGCGCCAAGTTATTCACGCAGAAGTTCGCAAAATGTTTGCTCAGAACATTATTGAACCGTCATGTAGTCCATGGGCGTCGCTTGTTGCACTGGTAAAAAAAAAGGATGGCTCATGGCGCTTTTGCGTGCATTATCTGCACCTTAGCGTGGTTACCAAACAGGACGTGCATCCCGTACCTAGGATTGATGATACCCTTGACTGCGTCCACGGTGCTCACTATGTCTCCTCTATTGACCTTCACTCCGGCTACTCGCTGATTGCCGTGGACTATCTCGCGAGAAGGCTGCTTTTGTGACACCCGACGGTCTTTGTCAAGTCAAAGTGATGCCATTCGGTCTACGTAACGCTCCTGCCACATTTGAACGCATGCTGGACTCCTTTTTTCACGGTTTTAAATGGTCCACATGCCTGTGCTACTTGGACGACAGTATATTATTCTTCCCAACGTTCGCTACGCACCTCGAGCACCTCCCAGCAGTCCTGGACGTTTTTCGTCGAGCTTGTCTACAGCTCAACGCATCAAACTGCAAATTCAGCCGTCGCCAGATTACCTACAAACAGGGATACATAGCGCAAGAATGACACAAGGACGAAACAGGAACACGGGACGACAGATAACTTTCAACAATTGAATTATTGCATCTGGTTAGCATATATATTATGCGAAGCATATTAACGTAGGTTTCGGGCCTTCGCGCGACGCCCGGCGGTGGCCACCATTGACCCTAAAGTGGGGTCACGTGACATGACGTCACGTGATGACGTCACACAGGCTGCAGATGGGGCCTCATATCGCGCCGTCGGTTGCCTCCCGGCGGTGGCCACCATTGACCTTCAAGTGACCTTCAAGTAGGTCACGTGACATGACGTCACGTGATGACGTCACACCGGCTGCAGATGGGGCCTCATATCGCGCCGTCGGTCGCCTTCCGGCGGTGGCCACCATTGACCCTGAAGTGAGATCACATGATGTGACGTCACGCGATGACGTCACACCGGCTGCACATGGGGCCTCATATCGCGCCGTCGGTCGCCTCCCGGCGGTGGCCGCCACGCTTCGGTTCGCGCCGTCGCGCGCGATGCGGCGGTGGCGCCACCATCGCTGCATCACGTGATATGTGACGTCACGCCAGGGATGAAGCGGCGCGCGCCCGCCGTCGCGTCAGTCTCTGTGCCCGCAACCGCGCCAGCGTCTTTGCGCCGGGCGTGTATGCGGTCAAGATGACTCCAAACGCTAAGGATACGCTAAGGTTAAGCCCAGTGGATGCTTCGCATCCACTGGGCTTAACCTTGATAAGCCTCCAATTTACTCACTGAGACGCCACTGCAACAGACACACTGAAGGGAAGAAGGAAAAGCAGTCATGTGACTACTATGCCCCAAAATTGAAGCTCTTTCTTTGATAAAAGAATAGACGGCCTGCTAACATAACCGTCGCCTGCTCTAGCTATCTCAGCCGCTTCGACAATTTCCCTCGTTATCTTATTCCTGTGGCGATAGAGAACAACCGTTTGTTTTAAGCGTGGGAAGCATGGTGCCTTTGCGTCACATTTTCTAAAATGGGCAGCCAGATGCCCATCTATTGCGATGCTCTCCACTTTATTATTATGCTCCACCAAAAGCACGTTTAAACATCTGCCCGTCTGGCCCACGTAGTACTTCCCACACGAAAGACGAATCTTTACACCACGTTGCGAGTGCATGCAACAAAAGGATCGTCGTGCGTGGTAGCGCCACCTGGCTTTCGTTTCCTCATGGGACAGCTCAACACACTCAACCTCAAGAGTTTGTTAGGTGCTGTAAAAACAACGTTTACACCAGACCATCGCCCAACCTTTTTTATGTTGTGGGAAACCTTACGAAAGTAGGGAATTACAACCGCCTTTCGTTTGTCCCTTTGTTCTTTCCTCTCTGTTTCGTCATCCGCTCTCAGCTCATCGCTCATGCGTGAAGTTAGCTTCCTTCGACGATCCAGGCTTTCAGCAACCGAGATAATGATATGTCTCGGATTGTTCGCTGCTTCCAGACGAGCCACCTGTTTACTAAGGCCTTCATCCAGCAAGTGAGCACATGACGTAGAAAGAGCGCATGACAAGAAAGAACGTACGATACTTCTTTTTATGAGTTTTGAGTGTGCAGAACTTACCTCAAGGGCGGCTTATTAGCTCTGGGATCATATACCCAACACACGTGTTCAGCTGCGCCTCGGTCCAAAATTCGCTGTCCAGCTTCGAGAGGATCCCGCTGAGCTTCTGACTTGTGTCCGTGATGTGGCTAAGATGGCGCAAGTGGAGGAACGAGAGTCCTGTGTTTCGGAGGGAGTCAATGTGCTCTCTTGTGGCGTACATGAGTGCACGGGTGAGTGGATTGGTCGGGTGGCAGCTACACTTCAGGAACGCAGGCTCTGTGTCCCGCGTGCGGACAAGGAGGGGGGGTTTCGTAGTGCTTTCGCAGGGTGATTTCCGTGATAAAGCCTCTACTGCGGTATGTGCTGTCTTTAATCCTAGTCGACGTGTTTTGCTGAAGAAAGTAAGGTTACGAGCTAAGCAGATGTGTAAAGATCTTAATTTGGCAAACGTTGTTAAGAAAATCAATGGCACTGACGGTGACTGCCTTGACATGTTTTTCACCGCCAAGACCCATAAGGATGACTGTCCTTTTCATGCCATTGTTTCTGAATCCGGGACGTGGCAGAAGTGCGTCGCAGAATTCCTGCAAAATAACCTGAGGCTCCTCAACGTCGCGGATCCGTTCCTTACTAAAGATTCTTCAGTCGTGAACAATTCTTTAAATGGAGCCGACGGCGGGTGTTTAGCTGCATTCTCTGTCGACATAAAAGATTTGTATTATTCTTTGCCACATGAGGGTTTGCTGTTCACCGTTGAGGCGGCAATAGATGAGCACGGCGCTGCCCTTTTTTCTAACGCTTGTGGTGTTAGTGGGGCAAGGTTTTCAGAGCATTTATCATTTTATTTGAGGTCTACTTTTGTAGAATTTGACAATGACATGTACCTGCAAAAGCAGGGTGTTTGCATAAGCCCATGCATAGCGCCTATATTAGGTGACCTGTTTTTAGCTCGATGTGACAAAGCTATTTCTGTGCGGTTGGGCGACATGGGCGTTGTAAAGGTTTTTAGATATGTAGATGATTTTTTGGTAATTTTAGATAAATCACTACTTGTTCCGGCCGCCAGTCCTCATGGAGATTGCTGTTTTGACTGTTCAAACCCTGCTGTTGACAGCATTCTTGCGTCATTCAATGAGTACTATAGGCCATTTACGTTCACCACTGAATTTACTGCGCAGGGCAATATCAGATTTTTAGATTTGAGTTTGCATTTCAAAGCTGAATACGTGTGTTGGATATATGAGGCCTGAGCTAATAAGCCGCCCTTGAGGTACAGTTCTGCACACTTAAAACTCATAAAAAGAAGTATCGTACGTTCTTTCTTGTCACGCATTCTTTCTAAGTCATGTGCTCACTTGATGGATGAAGGCCACAGTAAGCAGGTGGCTGGTGTGGAAGCAGCGAACTATCCGAGACATATCATTATCTCGGTTGCTGAAAGCCTGCATCGTCGAAGGAAGTTAACTTCACGCATGAGCGATGAACAGCGAGCGGATGACGAAACAGAGAGGAAAGAACAAAGGCAGAAACGAAAGGTGGCTGTAATTCCATACTTTCATAAGGTTTCCCACAACATAAAAATGGTTGGGCAACGGTCTGGTGTAAACTTTCTTTTTACAGCGCCTAACAAACTCTTGAGGTTGAATGTGTCGAGCTGTCCCATGAGGAAACGAAAGCCAGATTGCGCTACCGCGCGCAAGGATTCTTTTGTTACATGCACTCGTAACGTGGTGTATAAGATTCGACTATCATGTGGGAAGTACTACGTGGCCCAGACGGGCAGATGTTTAAACGTGCGTCTGGCGGAGCATAGTATTAAAGTGGAGAGCATCGCAATAGATGGGCATCTGGCTGCCCGGTGTAAAAAATGGGACGCGAAGGCACCATGCTTACCTCTCTGAAAACAAACTTGTTCTCTATCGCCAAAGGGTTAAGATAATGAGGGAAATTGTCGAAGCACTTGAGATAGCTAGAGCAGGTGACGATTGTGCTAGCACGCCGTATCACTTTATCAAAGAAAGGGCTTGAATTTTTGGGCATAGTAGTCACAAGAATGCTTTTCCTCCTTCCCTTCAGTGTGTCTGTTGCAGTGGCGTCCCAGTGAGTATTTTATATGCTCACCAGATGCAATAAATCAATTGTTGAAAGTTAGCGCTCGTCCCGTGTTCCTGCTTCGTCCTTGTGTCATTCTTGCGCTATGTATCCCACCAACCCGCCCAAACTTCTTCCCTGCCAGATTACCGTACTTGTACTACATCTTGTTGACGCGTACCGAGTACAACCCGACCCAGGCAAGATCCATGCCGTTAAGCACATCCCTGTTCCGAAGTGTGTCAAGGATGTGCGTAGCTTCATCGGCATTTGTTCGTTCTTCCGCCGTTTCCCGAAAAATTTCGTGGCCATATCACGACCACTAACCGAGCTTTTGAAAAAAGACAACCCTTTCCAGTGGGGCGATAACGAAGCCTCTGCCTTCTCGCTTCTAATCGACCTTCTCACAACGCCTTCCGTTGTGGCCCATATCGATCCTTGTGCGCCTACCGAAGTCCGTACTGATGCCAGTGGTCAAGGAATTCGCGCAGTACTGGCACAACGCAAGCACAGCAACGACCGTGTTATCGCTTACGCCAGCAGGCTCCTCTCACCCTCGTAGCGCAACTATTCCATCACTGAGCGTGAGTGCCTGGCCCTAGTTTGGGCGGTAGCGAAGTTCCGCTCATATTTATATGACCGACCCTTTTCCGTTGTCACAGATCATCACGCACTTTGCTCGTTATGCTCACTGAAAGATCCTACAGGAAGACTTGGTCGCTGGGCCTTTCGCCTCCAAGAATATTCGTATTCTGTCACCTACAAATCCGGCCGACTACACAAGGGCGCTGACTGCCTGTCTCGTTACCCGGTAAACGAGCCTGACGACGCCGACAGTAGTACCGCTAACGGCATTTTTTCCATGCCTGCCTTCGCTAACATCGCCGATGAGTAGTACCGAGGCCTATCGCTGCGAGCGCTGATGGAGCGTCTGCGCTCTGCAGCTACCGACGTATCCGTTCGCCAATATGTCCTCCAGGGCGGCATTCTGTACCGACGGCACTTCCTCCCTGACGGCTCTCATCTTGTCGTGCCAAAACATCTACGACAGACTGTGCTCTTTGAGATGCATGACGCACCTACTGCAGGACATCTTGGCGTAACCCGCACGTACGACCACGTCCGCCGCCATTCTATTGGTCTGGTCTCGCTCGCTCCGTCCGTCGCTATGTTGCTGCTTGTGATCCTTGCCAGCATCGCAAACACCTCAGGTGCTACCTGCCGGTCATCTCCTGCCGATCACCGTCGCTGTGGAACCGTTCTTTTCTGCTGGATTAGACCTCCTCGGTCCCTTTCCCACGTCATCCTAGGATGACAAATTGTTAGCCGTCGCAACTGATTACGCCACCCGATACGGTATCACGCGGGCTGTCCTTACCAGTTGCGCCACTGATGTCGCGGACTTCCTCTTGCGTGACATTATCTTGCTTCATGGCGCCCCACGACAGGTGTTTACTGACCGTAGTCGTAACTTCCTGTCGGAAGTTATCGGCGACATTGTGAGTTCCTGCTCCACTCAACACAAGCTGACTACCTCATACCATTCTCAAACCAATGGCCTGACAGAGCGGTTAAACCGTACTTTTACCGATATGCTGTCCAACTACGTTCCCAAGGACCACCACGACCGGCACATTGCCCTTCCTTACGTCACATTTGCGTACAATTCTTCCCGGCACGACACCGCCGGATTTTCTCCATTTTATCTACTGTACGGTCGCGAACCGACCTTGCCGCTTGACACGGCACTTCCTCCTGCTGCGATCTCAGCAAGCGGGTATGCACGCAACGGCATCACTCTCGTAGAGCATGCACGACAGCTTGCCCGTACTCAACTGACGGCCTCGAAAACCACTCAGCAGAGTCAGTACAACGCCCGCCACCGTGACATAATTTACGCCTGGTGCACTCATGCTCCTGTGGTCACACTCTCGTCACGTCGGAATTTCAGAAAAGCTGCTTTCGCGATACACAGGACCCTACCACGTGCTGCGCCAGGTGACGCCTGTGACGTACGAAATTGCTCCTGTGAGTTCAACCTCGTCCTCTACTCTGGCCTCTAGTGATGGCATGCGCGTCAGTACGCTCAAGGCCTACTACATTGCTTCCGAGTCCGGCCTTTAGTTGCTCTGGGAAGGCGCTTTGGCCGCCGGGGGTAGTGCTACGAAAGGAAGGAAGGAAATCAACTCTATTCTGGTCCTGCAGGCCACGAGAGCTTTAGGCTCTCATGGAGTGCGTGTCCCCCACGACGGAACCGGAAGGTTGAGTTTCCTGGCGGCATCGTGGACCTGCTGGACGGCCCAGAGTTGGGGAGCGAGTTCTTCGCCCCGGATTGCTTTTTCAAACTTGCGCTTGTCCGGTTCGGAGTTTATGTGAGCTTGCGATCATGGCCCGAGTAAATGATATACGTTAAGGGATGTATTGCAATCGGTGCAATAAGACTTGTCGTAGAGCTCAGGCATGTAATGATGTAATCTGTTTTGCGTGGGGTATGTGTCTGTTTGTAGCATTCTGAGTGTAACCGCTTGAGCTCGAGTGAGCGTGCGATGTGGCGTGCTATACTGGCTGCGTTGTAGGTAGTAGTGTTCAGTGATGTCATTGTATGTAGTGGGCGCGTCCTTATTCTCCGAGTGGTTGGGTGAAGCCGCGCGGTCTGTAAGCGCGCGCGCAGCCTCGTGTGCCACCTCGTTAAGGTTGGGGACGTCACCGATCTTTGGTCCTAAGTGTGCCGGGAACCAGTATATGAAGTGGTTCTTAATCTCTTCCTTTGAAACAATTCTGAGAGCCTGTGCGTAGACCGTGCCCTTTTGGAAAGCTCTGATAGCGGCTATGGAGACGCTGTAGATATGGGAAAGATTGGCGTCGGTGAGCGCAACAGCGATCGCAACCTGTTCGGCCTGTTCAGGCTTCCTTGAAATTACCGTGGCTGCATATCTTGTGGATCCGTGGCCGTCCACGACCGCCACTGCGAAAACTTTGTTTCCCGTGTATGCCGCCGCGTCCACAAAAGCTGAGCGTTCACGGTCCGCCAAGGCTTGGTTAAGAAGGAATTGTCCTCTCGCTTGTCGTCTGCCCCTGTTGTTTTCGGGGTGTGCGTTTCTGGGTAAAGGGCGGACCGTGATCTTGGCGCGGATGTCCCGTGGGAGGTCCGCAAAGTCTTTTTCTATGTCACCTTGAGCAAAGCCTAGCTTCTCTAGGATCGTGCGCTCCGGAGGCGTTGTCGAAAGCCTAGCAAGCTGGGCGCGCTACTGGGCTTGGGCAATTTCTTCCTGGGTGTTGTGTATGCCCAGGTTCCCCAGCTTCTCGTTGCTGGTGCTGGTTGGAATGCTGGGGGCTTGCTTGGTGACCTTTCTGATTTGGGCATTCAGTATGTCTCTTTCGGATCATGTCCAATTGAGCATTGCCGCAACGTATGCGAAGTGACAGGTGACGAACGCGTCTATGAGTTTGATAAGATTACGTTCTTTGAGGCCCCTGTGTCTATTGGCAATTCTTCTGATGAGCCCAATGACATTGTTGGTTTTGGTGATGAGCTTGTGAACCGTAGAGGCATTGACGTCTTTAGTCTCTACGATCATACCCAGGACACTGATTTTGTCGACGCCCGGTATGGCGTGTCCCGAAGTGGTTCGTACGGTAATTTCCTGATTATAATCGAAGTCTGACGAGTATGGCCTGCGGCCCTTCTGCCTGGGTCTGCGTACGAGCAGTTCCGACTTGGTAGGTGAGCATCTAAGTCCTGTGGGAATTAGAAATTCTTCTGTGGCGTTCACTGCTTCTTGCAAGATGTCCTGCACCATGCCCGGGGTTCCTTTGGACACCCACATGGTGATGTCATCTGCCTATATGGTGTGCTCGAGCCCGTGGATCTGTCCTAGTTTCTCAGCTAGTCCCGCCATGGCAAGGTTGAAAAGCATAGGGGAGATGACCGAGCCTTGGGGGGTGCCCCTGCTCCCCAGAGAGAGTGTCTCCGTGGAGAGGTCGGCAAATCGGAGCGTAGCCGTCCTGTTATCCAAGAATGACTTATTGTACGAGTGGAATCTAGCTCCGAAGTTGAGTTCGGAAATGGTGTCCACAATGTATTGGTGAGAGAGGTTATCGAACGCTTTTTCTAGATCTAACCCAAGAATGGCCTTGGCGTTTCTAATGGGGTCATCAATGATTTGGTGCTTGATTAAAATCATGGTCTCTTGAGGTGATAGACCGGGTCTAAATCCGATGAGCGTGTGTGGTAACAGTCCCTTGTTTTCGAGGAATCTGGAGATTCTGTTCTGAATAGCGTGTTCCGCCACCTTACCCACGCACGACGTGAGCGATATGGGTCTGAGGATCTCGACGCCCGAGGGTTTGTTGGACTTTGGAATGAGAACCGTGGTGGCGTTTTTCCATTCCGCTGGGACCCTGCCGGAAGCCCAGACCTGATTGATTTGATCCGCTTGGAAACGGACCGAGTCTTCGTCCAAGTTCCGAAGGGCCTTGTTACTAATACCATCCGGACCTGGGGCCGATGTGCCATGCAGGTTTTGAAGGACGGTGCTGATTTATTCCAGGGTGAAGGGTTCATCGAGGTCTGGGTTGTCCGCTGCCGTGTACGGGGAACCGGGTGCCTCGGCCTCGTTTTCGTGGCTGCTCGAGAGTGGCATGTATCTTTCGGCAAGTCTTGCCATAAAGTCCTGCTCGTTGGAGTTTTTGTGTTCACGTTTCGCTATCTTGTCAGCCGCCTTGGTCTGGGAGCTCCTGGTTTGACCTTTGTTAAGAAGGTGTTTGAGTAGCTTCCAAATTTTTCCATATATCATGCTGCCATCGGCCCCTGCACATACTTCGTCCCATTGTTGCTTGGAGAGTACCACACAGTGGTGCTCAATGTCCTTGTTCAGTAATGCAATCTTTTTCCTAAGTCCTCTATCGAGTCTATGGGTACGCCATCTCTGCAGTATGGATCTTTTCGCTTCCAGCATGTGAGCGAGCTTAGCGTCCATCCCGATTGTCTGGACATCTGTTTCTATTTCTTTGGTCGCGTTGCGGGCGTCCTCCTTTAGTTCTTGCGTCCACTGTTCTAGTGTAGCGGGCTTGTCGGTACGTTCCTTTCTTATCTGTCTAAACGCATCCCAATCCGTGTATCTCCACTTTCGTAGTGGTTTGAAGGCGATTGCTATTGACGTTTCCACAATGTAATGGTCGCTGCCGAGGTCGTCACCTGTATAATGCCAGGTGGCCCCCTTGGTTTTGAGAACGAACGTGAGGTCTGGGGTGGTGTTCCTCGAGACCGAGTTGGCCATCCTGGTAGGGTAGAGCGCGGACGTGATCAGGTTGAGGTCCATCTCTTCCGCATCGGAGGCAAGATTTCTGCCTTTGGCGCTGGTGACGCCGTAGCCCCATTGTACGTTTGGGGCGTCGAAATCTCCGGCAAAAATCAGTGGGTTGTCCCCGGCTTTGTCCCTGGCCTTCTTCAACAGCCTTCTGAAACTTTGCGTTCTGTGGTTCGAGCTGCTGTAGATGTTCAGTGCTAGTATGCTCTTAGCCTTTTTGCCTTTGGGAAAGGCTTCGATGAACAAGTGCTTGCATTTGCTGTCCGGATTACTTCTTTCAATTTCGGCCCACGCAAGCCTGTTGCTGACAAACGTCGCTACGCCACTGCAGGCGTTTGTTGGTGGAACGACAATTGTTTCGGAAAAGTATTTGCAATGACGAAGAGGCGAGCAGTGTGAAGACGACGACGATTAGAGGCTAGCGCGGGCTGTTTCCTCTTGGCGAAGTGCGGCGTATTTCCTTGTAGATATACTTGTATATGACTTTTCGTCTGCGTCCAACTACGTAACAATATGGATAGAATTGAACATGCTCTCAGGAATGGAGGAAGCTTAAAAGCAGTGAAGAAACAAGGAATAGGCAAGAATCAGATGTATGCGTTTAGAGACAAAGCCGACAATATCATTACTATTATGGATGAGATAGTTCAAGTGGTTGAGGAGTTCTATAAAAATTTATGCAATACCACTGGTACCCACGACGACAATGGAAGAGAGAATAGTCTAGAGGTATGTGGCATCCCACAAGTAACGCCAGAAGAAGTAAAGAAAGCCTTGAGAGCTATGCAAAGGGGAAAGACAGCTGGGGAGGATCAGGTAACAGATTCATTGAAGGATGGCGTGCACATTGTTGTAGAGGAACTGGCCACCCTATATTCACAATTCCTCATGAGCTGAGCGTGCCGGAATCCTGCAAGAATGCCAACATAATCCTAATCCATAAAAAAGGGAACGCCAAAATCTTGAAAAAATATAGACCGATCAGCTTACTGTCCATTGCCTATAAAGTATTTACCAAGGTAATCGTAAATAGAATCAGGAACACCTTAGACTTCTGTCAACCAAAGCACGAGGCAGGATTTCATAAAGGCAACTCAACAATCGACCATATTCACGCTATCAATCAGGTGATAAAGAAATGTGCGGAATATAACCAACCCTTATATATAGCTTTAATTGATTACGAGAAAGCGTTTGATTCAGTCGAAACCTCAGCAGTCATGGATGTATTACGGAATCAGGGTGTAAACGAGCGGTATGTAAAAATACTGAAAGATATCTATAGCGGCTCTACAGCTACCCTAGTCCTCTATAAAGAAACCAGCAAAATCCTAATAAAGAAAGGCGTTAGGCAGGGAGATACGATCTTTCCAATGCTATTCACAGCGTGTTTACAGGAAGTATTCAGAGGCCTGGAGTGGGAAGAATTGTGGATAAGAGTTCATGGAGAATACCTTAGTAACTTGCGATTCACTGGCGATATTGCCTTGCTTAGTAACTCAGGGGGCCAATTGCAATGCATTCTCACTGACCTGGAGAGGCAAAGCAGAAGGGTGGCTCTAAAAATTAATCTGCAGAAAACTAAAGTAATGTTTAACAGTATTGAAAGAGCACAGCAATTTACAATAGGTAGCGAGGCACTGGAAGTGGTAAGGGAATACATCTACTTAGGGCAGGTAGTGACTGCGGATCCGGATCATGAGACGGAAATAATCAGAAGAATAAGAATGGGCTGGGGTGCGTTTGGCAGGCGTTCTCAGATCATGAACAACAGGTTGCCATTATTCCTCAAGACAAAAGTGTATAACAGCTGTGTCTTACCAGTACTCACGTATGCGGCAGAAACCTGGAGGCTTACGAAAAGGGCTCTACTTAAATTTAGGACGACGAAATGAGCTTTGGAAAAAGAATGCTGGGGGTAACGTTAAGGGATAAGAAAAACAGCAGATTGGGTGAGGGAACAAACGGGAGTTAATGACATTTTAGTTGAAATTAAGAAAAATAAATGGGCATGGGCAGGACATGTAATGAGGAGAGAAGCTAACCATTGGTCATGAAGGGTTGCAGTCTGGATTCCAAGGGAAGGGAAGCGTAGCAGGGGGCGGCAAAAAGTTAGGTGGGCGGATGAGATTAAGAAGTTTGTAGGGACAACATGGCCACAATTATCACATGATCGGGGTAGATGGAGAAGTATCGGAGAGGCATTTGCCCTGCAGCGGGCGTAACGAGGCTGGTGATGAAGATTATGAGTGTCACCTAGCAGTGACGGTGAAGAAGGTAGTAAAACTGTGATTAATGAAACTAGAATTTTATTGAGTGAACTTGGGCCCTCAAAAGCAGGCTACACCCAAAGAACAACGAAAGCGGCGAACACACTCGGCGATCGTCAAAAATGTGATCAGCGGGTCAAGCGTGTCGGCTTTTATACATCAGTCGTCGAACGTTCCAGAGTAATCGCTGGGACCCTCGTGCATTCCAGAAAGTTCTAAATTATCGGCGCCGCACACACATGCAATCAGAATACACAAGATTCGGTCCCAGACAGCGGATGGAACCATCGATAACATTCCAGGAACTTCCGATACATGCAGGCGCGTCGTGCGCTGTGCGACAACATTCGTTGGGCGGTGAAACGTGTCGCCCGAGAAAGACAAACAAGTACACGTGTCAATAGCCCCTCTTAAAAACCATCGACCAGATGCTGCAAACAAACTAAACTAATAAAGAAAAACACCCGTAGCAAAGAAAACAACAAAATAAGAAAGTTCGTCAGCGTGCGTAAAAGGGTTTAAGACGCAACACGTGGACCACTTCAGATCGTGCGCAGCGCCACTGTGAATGGGAAATGCTGTCTGGCACGACCTCATAGTCCAATGCGTCAATACTTCGGATGACCTTGTAGGCTCTGAAATAGCATCGCAATAGTTTCTCAATCATTCCTTGTCGGCGTATCGGGGTCCAAACCCAAACAAGGTCGCCGTGCTGGCACTCGACGTAGCGTCGTCGGAGGTTGTAGTGTCGGCTGTCGATACGCTGCTGGTTCTTTATCCGTATGCGGCGGAGCTGTCGGGCTTCTTAGGTGCGCTGGAGGTAGGTAGCGACGTCAAGATTCTCTTCGTCAGGGACGTGCGGCAGCATGGCGTCAGAGCGTTGTCGTCGGGTTTCTTCCATAAACCAGCTTAACCGGCGTGAACTGTGTTGTTTCTTGCACCGCCGTGTTGTAAGGGAAGGTTACGTATGGCAGAACGGCATCACATGTCTTGTGCTCGACGTCGACATACATTGCTAGCATATCGGCGATGGCCTTATTCAAACGCTCCGGGAGACCATTCGTCTGTGGATGGCAGGCAGTTGTCATCCTGTGGCTTGTCTGGCTGTATTGCAGAATGGTTTGGGTGAGTTCTGCTGTAAAGGCCGTTCCTCTGCCCGTGATGAGGAGTTCTGGGGCACCATATCGCACCAGGATGTTCTCGACAAAAAAATTTCGTCACTTCCGCTGTGCTTCCTTTCGGTAGAGTTTTAGTTTCAGCGAAGCTGGTGAGATAGTCCATCACCACGACGATCCACTTATTCCCGGATGTTGACGTCGGAAATGGCCCCAACAAATCCATCCACATCTGCTGGAAGTGTGAGCAAGGAGGTTCGATCGGTTGTAGTAATCCTGCTGGCCTTGTCGGTGGTGTCTTGCGTCGCTGACAGTGTCGGCATGTCTTGACGTAACGCGTGACGTCGGTGGTCAGACGCAGCCACTAATACCTTTCCTGTATCCTCAACAGCGTCCGGGAGAATCCGAGGTGCCCACCGGTTGGATCGTCGTGTAGGGCGTGCAGTACTTCTAGACGCAGCGCTGACGGTACAACAAGAAGGTAGCTGGCGTGGACTGGTGAGAAGTTCTTCACGAGCAGGTTATTTTGTAGCGTGAACGAAGGCAACCCGCGCTTAAATGCCCTAGGGACAACGTCGGTGTTCCCTTCCAAATACTCGACGAGGCCTTATAGCTCCGGGTCTGCTCGCTGCTGGTAAGTGAAGTCTTCCGCGCTTATTATTCCAAGGAAGGCGTCGTCGTCCTCATCGTCTTGCGGCGGGGCATCGATGGGGAAGCGTGATAGGCAGTCGGCGTCAGAGTGTTTTCGACACGACTTGTAGATTACCGTGACGTCATATTCTTGCAGTCTGAGGCTCCACCACACCAGCCGTCCTGCAGGGTCCTTTAAGTTAGCTGGCCGACACAACGCGTGATGGTCGCTGATGACTTTGAATGGCTGGCCATATAGGTAAGGGCGGAATTTTGCTGTAGCCCAAATGACAGTGAGGCATTCCTTTTCAGTCGTAAAGTAATTGCCTTCCGCTTTTGACAGCGATCGGCTAGCACAAGATATCACCCGTTCAAGTTCGTCTTTTCTCTGGACTAGAATGGCACTGAGGCCTAGGCTACTGGCGTCAGTGTGAATTTCTGTATCGGTATACTTGTCAAAGTGTGCAACTACCGGCGGCGACTGCATGCGTCGTTTGAGTTCTCGAAATGCGTCGGCCTGCGGCGTTTCCCACTTGAACTCGACATCACATTTGGTTATATGTATCAGTGGCTCAGCGATTCGTGAGAAGTCCTTGACAAAGCGCCTGTAGTAGGCACAATGCCAATGAATCTGCGCACTGCCTTCTTGTCGGTGGGCTGTGGAACTTTGAGATTGCAGCTGTCTTTTGAGGGTCAGGGCGGACACTTGATTTGCTGATTACGTGGCCTAGGAACAGGAACTCATCGTAAGCGAAGTGGCACTTTTCCGGCTTCAGAGTGAGCCCTGATGACTTGATGGCCTCCAGTACTGACGCAAGCCGCCTAAAGTGATCGTTGAAATTTCCGGCGAAGCCAACGACGTCATCCAAGTAAACAAGACATGTCTACCACCTCAATCCTGCTAACACCATGTCCATGACGCGCTGAAAGGTTGCAGGCGCCGAGCACAGTCCGAATGGCATGACCTTGAACTCATAGAGGTCGTCTGGCGTAATGAAGGCCGTCTTTTCGTGATCTCTCTCGTCGACTTCTATTTGCCAGTAGCCAGACTTGAGGCCCATCGATGAGAAGTATTTAGCGTTGCAGAGCCGATGCAATGCGTCGTCTATCCGTGGGAGGGGGTATACGTCCTTCTTCGTGATCTTGTTCAGTCGACGATAATCGACGCAGAAACGTGGAGTTCCGTCCTTTTACTTCACCAAGACTACAGGAGGTGCCCACGGGCTTTGCGACGGCTGGATGATGTCATCGCGCAGCATTTCGTCGACTTGTTGCCTAATAGCGTCACGTTCTCGCGTCGAAACTCGGTGAGTGATCTGGCGGAGCTGTCGAGCGCACTATTCGGTTATTATGCGGTGCTTTGGGACTCGCGTTTGCCGAATCCTCGATGATGTCGAAAAACACTCTTTGTATCGTTGTAGAAGACTTCTGATCTGTTGCTGCTTACTCATGGGGAGACTTGAATTTATGTCGAAGTGTGGTTCGAGAACTATGGTCGTCAGGGTAGATGTGGCAAAATCCGAGAGGACAAACGCATTGCTGCTTTCCACAATTTTCTCTATGTACGTAGTGGTCGTGCCGTGTTTGACGTGCTTGAACTCCTACCTGAAGTTTGCCAGCAACACATTCTTTTCCTCCGTGCAGTTTAGCGATCCCTCTTCCGACACAAATTTCACGGTGTAGTAGTAGACGTTGGTCGCCCTCGATGACGCCTTCTACGTCAGCGGGTGTTTCAGTGCCGATGGAAATGATAATGCTGGAACGCGGTGGGATGCTCACTTCATCTTCGAGCACACTCAAGGAGTGGTGACCACGAGAGCTCTCCGGTGGTAACGCTTTATCTTCTGACAGCGTTATCGATTTCGACTTCAGGCAGATGACTGTGCCGTGTTGGTTAAGGAAGTCCGTGTCGAGAATGACGTCTCGTGAATATAGTTGGAGGATAACGAAGGTGGCAGTGTAAGTCCAGTCACGAACGGTAATTCTTGCCGAGCAGATTCCAGTCGGCGTTATGAGGTGTCCTCCAGCTGTCCGAATTTGACGGCCTTCCCATGCAGTCTTAACTTTCTTCAATGGGGCCGCGATGGGTCCACTAATGACGGAGTAAGCGGTTCCTGTGCCTACTAAGGCGGTGACTGCGTGGCCATTGAGAAGCACGTCGAGGTCGGTGGTTCTTTGTCTTGCGTTACAGTTAGGTCTTGGCGTCGGATCACGGCTGCATCGCATTGACCTGTGGCTGGAACGTCGCGTCGTCAGGTCGTCTTTCATCGGCGTATTCTTTGCTGCCAGAGTTCGTCGGGACGGTGGTGTGTCGTCGTTGTTATGTCGTCGAGACAGTCCCTTTAGCATCTTCGTCGGCGGCGGAGGACCTTCGTTAGTTCGACGAACAGCAATGGCACCTCCATCGGTTGCTGCTTTTAGTTTTCCGGATACGGGTGACGAACCAGCCCCGGGCTGGGCCAGTGTATGGTTGTTGTTTTGGCCACAGGTACCGGCTTGGTGACAGCAAACGGGACGGTCGTCGTGAGTTCCACTGAGTGGTGGCTAGATAATAGGTGATGTCACGTGTGCGCTCCCAAATCTGTGGACGCGGCGCGTTGACTGCGAACCCTCTCAGTCCCAAGTCGCGGTATGGGCTTTGGCGGTACACATGGTACACATACACATGGCCGGCTTCTCCGCAGTGGCCGGCCATGTGTATGTGTGTGCCAGCCGGCCGCAGTGTGTGCCAGCCGCATGTGTGTGCCAGCCGCAGTTGCCAGCCGGCCATGTGTATCCATGTGGATACACATGGCCGGCTTCTCCGCAGTGATTGCAGAGCGGGCAGTGGTCGGGGGCTCACCAAATGCCCGTCTTCCTCGCACAGGTGTGCTGCGCGATGGGTGGGCATGCTGGCGACGGCGGCGGACGACGGAATTGTGGCGTTACAGGGCCCTAGCGCGGTCGTGGAGGGGGACCTTGACGGGCGTGCGACGGCGGCGTAGGTCATCGCTTCTGGCTGGGGCTGCGGTGATTGAGGTTGCGCCTCAGAAACTTCAAGCGATCGCTGAACCTATCTTTCACGATGTCGGCGATCGAGGCCACTTGAGGTTGCGACGAAGGGAAGACCTTGCACAGTTCTTCGCGCACAATGGCCCCGACGGTCTCTTGAAGGTCGTCGGAACCCAGTGCTTGGATGGCGCACTGCGGCTTGAGCACGTGACGGTTATATTGCCGGGTGCGCCTTTCCAGGGTTTTCTCGATCGTCAATACCTCTGCAGAAAACTCAGCTACGGTCTTCGGTGGGTTGCGAATCAGTCCAGCGAAAAGTTCTTGCTTGACGCCCCGCACCTGCAAGCTGACTTTTTTTCTCCTCCGGCATTTTCGGGTCGGCATGCCAGAAAAGACGGGCCGTCTCCTCCGTGAAGATCGCTATGGTCTAATTGGGAAGTTGTACTCTGGTTTCCAGTAGAGCTTGGGCGCGCTCTTCACGCCCGACGCTTGTGAATGTTAGCAGGAAGCCGGTTCAAAACAGGTCCCACGTCATTAAGGTGGCTTCTCGATTGTCGAACCACGTCCTGGCAGCATCTTCCATTGTGAAATAGACATGACGCAGCTTGTCATCGCTGCTCCAGCTGTTAAACGTAGCGACCCTCTCATACGTCTCCAGCCAGCTTTCCGGGTTCTGAAATGCAGAACCGCGGAACGTAGGCGCCTCCCTGGGCTGCTGCTGCACTATTGGGGCCGCTTTGGCTGCCATGGGGGCTGTCTTCTTGGTCGTCTCTGGACGATCTTGTTGGTCGTCTCTGGTAGAAGTCCGTCTTCCGGGGGCAGCTGCTGTAGCCGGCGGCTGGTTCGATGTTCCGGGGCGACATTGGTGTTGTCTTTGCGGTCCGGGCTTGGATTACGGCTTGTCGGGGGCGCCCGGTACATGAACGCAAAGCACCTCCACCAGATGTCATGTAGCAGTGGCGGTGAAGAAGGTAGCAAAACTGTGAATAATGAAATTATTTGGCAAACTTGTGTTCCTCAAAAGCAGGCTACACTCAAAGAACAAGGATAGCGGCGAACACACTCGGCGATCGTCGAAATTGTGATCAGCGGGTCAAGCGCGTCTGCTTTTATACATCAGTCGTTGAATGTTCCATAGTAATCACTGGGACCCGCGTGCCTTCCGCAAAGTTCTACATTATTCGTGTCGCACCCACATGGAATCAGATTACACGAGCTTCGGTCCCAGACAGCGGATGGAACCATCGATAACATTCCAGAAACTTCCGATATATGCAGGCGCGTCCTGCGCCGTGCGATAACATTTGTTAGGCGGTGAAACGTGTCGCTCGATAAAGACAAACAAGTACACATGTCAATACCAAACAAAATAAAACCATTTCCATATCTACGCCTTCTTCGGCAATAGACCTCCTAGACTGGCCAAAAGATTTCGGGCCGCGCGCACTTCTCCTGTAGATCATGCGATGTCAGAAAACCACGATAACTCCGTTAAAGTGACGTGTACGCACTAAACATACATTACTATGCCGAACAAGACAGAATCGTCGGAGACTTCCCCGTTCCGAAAGAGCACTTGAATGGCTCTGACACTGGCTACTCGGAGCTGCCGGGAGAATTGATTCATTTGAACATAATGAAAAAAATTGCATGGCAGTATAACAATGTCGAGATCTTTTGGCACGTATATGGAATTGCTCTGCCAACCCTTCTTCGCTAAGGATCAGTTTTAGTGTGCTTTTAACCATTCGTTGCGCACCCCCGATTTTCTACCGACCACCGCAAGCTAGTCCAGGAGAAGCCGGCCAATCGCAGGAGCCGACACCACCCTTCTCATCCAGTTATCTCCTTTCACTGCGCTAGCTCGGCCCCACCGAAACACTCTCCACTTGTGGGTGCTCCTCGCCTCTTGTCAGCCAATTATATAAGGAAAACCTGTCAAGGTAGGCAACGCTAGTCGCTTTGAAAACAAAAGCGACTTCCCATACATGACGAGAGCGATTGATTGGACTATTCAAATAACGCTGCGGGTCACCGCCTGATGATTGCGTCGGTGCTTATGCAAATTTGGCGTCAGGAGATTGAAATAGAACAGATTAGAATAATTTTTCGTTACAGGGCCCACATCCTGTGAACAGTTTAGTGCATAAATATGAAAGTTGCCTGAGATTAATGCTTTCAGTATTGGGGAGCATGAAATAATAATATTGAATCAAGTTACATGTTGCCCCCCCCCATACGATGAAAGAAAACAAATCACACACACTGAAAAAAATAAATTATGGCACTCAATGTGCCAAAACCACAATTTGATTATGAGCACGCCGTAGTAGGCGACTCCGGAATAACTTGGACCACCTGGCGTTCTTTAACGCGAGCCTAAATCTAAGTACATGGATACTTTCGCATTTTGCCCTCATCGAAATGCGGCCGCTGTCACCGGCATTCAATCCCGAAACCTAGTTCTTAACAGCCAAGCACCATAGCCATTTAGCAGTCATGGCGCATTACAGACATCGCTGTTAGTTGCCTAATATTTTATTATCCCAGTCACTAAAATTTCACACTGCATGCTTACATCATATGCTTTGGGTCTGCGTATTATTTTTTTTTTTGGTCGCTAACGGTCTCCAACTCTTTGCTCGTGGCTGCATCATGTAGGTGTTAACGTGATTCAATGCATGGGCACTAAACGATCGCAGCAGTTTGTTCAAACTTCAAACTGTTGCACAATTTAAGCGTACCCCTCGGTATAGCTACATGCAGTGGACAACTGGCAGACCTGTAAAGGAAGAAGAACGAAGAGAACTGGTACATGCCAAACTTGCTTCGTTTCGCTGCTGTGTTTGTCGTCGAATTAGTGGACTGCAGCTACGCTATTTTAGGTAAGCAATATTGTTGCCCCGGCCCATTCTCAACAATATTTCGGACGCATTGCCGGCTCTAGGTGCCGACTTGACGAGTTGAATGTAGGCCCCATAAGGCAACAGTCAGTGCATCGTTAGCATTTGTTGACGAGGCTGAATATTGTTAATGTCATGTACAAAGAAGAATAATGACGAGGCTGAGTCTCCATAGTTTGAAAATCAGAACAAAGCCCTAAAATTTTTTAAAAAGCAAAGTTCATTTTTTTAATGCGAGGGTTAAGAGGAAGCTTTACCTCGAGTGCTCCTATCTAATTACATGTAAAAGGAGAATTCGTTTTTCGCGGCAACCACTGCACTGAATTTGACTAGGTTTGTTGCATTTAAAAGACTCATTTAAAACATAGTAACTTCTGGCTTCGAATTTTTGATTTAGTTCATCATTTGTTTATAATAATTTACAACCAAGTCAAATTTTCAGAAAACTATTAAATTTACAATTCTTTAACTCAGCATTGAAGAACGATACCACAATTCTGTGAATTGCATCTAATAGCACATCTAAAGTGGACAAAATTGCTATGTTACACAGTAATCCCAAAAATATAGCAATAAGGAAATAAAGCTTTTGCTGAACCCTTGTACACAACGTAACAAATCCATAAAAAATATAAAATTACACATCGAATTTGTCTGCCGTGGATACCGTTTACAGAACCGCGATATCCATTCTTGATGCAGAGCTATTTATTTATAAACATCAAGATTCTATTTTTTCAAAATTTACAATATTTAAAAATTTTAGTAACGAAATTCAGGCCCTAAATTGAAATTCAGCTTCCAACAGTAACTACAATTTATCTTTGTCTCTCAAATGCAAAAATTTCGTTAAAATAGGTCGAGGGGTTATCTCAGAAAAAGGTTTTTGTGTTTTACATGTATGTGAATAGGCCACGTCGGAGTTGGGCCCGAGTTAAAGCTTCCTCTTAATGTCTAAGGGCATACAGGGGTATGGGATGCGGGCGAATAAACATGATTAAATTAAAAAAAGATTTGCGGATCTAATGAAGTCCAAGATGGATCGATAATGTGGTTCCTTCGTCCAAGCAGTCTAAGCGCAAGGATTAGGCGTCGAAAGTGCCACTGCTGCGAGGAGCCGGAGCTTCGTCGGTTTCAACGCAGGGCAAACCCACAGCAGGTGGTGGAGATCGGCTTCAGCATTGCGTGACATGCAGACTGATTTGCAGCAAAGTTAGTTACTGCGGAAGCGGTGGCTCGCGGATCTCTCATGGTTAGTTGCACAATACAGTTAAAGTCAATCCAACAAAACCCTATTTTACGAAGTTCACGATCCAACGAAAAAAATTCCCTTCCCCGGCACGCACACATAGGGTTCAATGTTATGATCGAGCCGAATTAACGAAAGAAATTTGGTTGAACTCGATTTAATGAAGTTTTTCCTGAAATAAATGACTAAAAAAGTACACAATTCTTTCCAATTTTGACACATACATGTTCTTCTTCGAACATGCGCACTAAAGCTGTCGCGTCAATAGATTTAGATGCCATGGTAACATCTATACCTTTATTTTGATGAGCTTCACGACGGGCCCATGTTCGGAGCAGCCGACTCAACTTCGCCTCGGTTGATGGTCGCTTTCGTTATTGCATCGTTTATGCAACAGATGTATGGACAAGCGGCAAATGCAATGACACGGTAGCTTTTGCGTGTCGCTACGTCACAATTTCCGATGTCGAAGGAGCAACATTTGTTTCTCGACTGTACTAACTTCCAGCTTTAACGAAATACTTCGAACGTGGTCATCCCTTCGTTAAATCGTGCTTCAGCTGCATTGGATCTACGCGAGCCCCAATAATTTGTATATTGTGCAGTTACGTATATATATACGTAAGTGCATATTACAGACACATTATTGGGGCTTGCGTAGATTCAATATGTGTAGATAATTATATATATGCGCGCGTGCGCGCGCGCGCGCGCGCGTGTGTGTGTGTGTGTGTGTGTACAATACATTGAAGAGAAGGAATGGGATGATATCATGGGTTCCCTTCAGTGCTTTTACTCGTGAATGCTGAGAGTCCGTGCCCTGCTCTAACGGTTGGTCCCAAACACCGGTGACTAACAAACGCCTTTAAAAGTGGTGGAGGTTGCTGCGGTCTACACCGTCAACCATGGAGCCGCTGTATGTGTTACGAACGCTAAGCTTTGCCACTTTCTTTGGAAAGTCACGACGTCCCTTTCGGCACTGTCCCTCCGCACAGCCAGTGCTCAGCATGTTCACCCCTTGGCGGCTTGCACTGCTCGTGTTGTCATTGCCGACGTTCTATACGCCACAGAATTCATCATCCTTTCCTTGTGCTCTCATGACTTTGTCCTCGGCTGGGATTTTCTTTCGCACCACAATGCCGTTATTGATTGGGCACTGGCCGAAATAGAAATCTCACCGCTGTTAGATTTGCCGCTCACCGACAATTCTTCGCTTCGGTTGCTACCCGTTTCCATATCCTATGTTGCTGCTCCGAGGGGAATGTCCTGGCAGTGTAGAAGCGATCGAAGACGTGCATGTTATGGACGTGCCCAATGTCAATTACTGTGCTAGTTCCAGGGCTTCCAGTGCTGTTTCTACGTGTGACCTATCACCCAGTGATGTGTTCGGTTCTTCTACTGCCGAGGCCCTTGCACCGGTCGAGGGGTCTCAGATTTGGGCCTTCTAGAAGAATTTCGCTCTTCTTTCGATGTAGGGCAATCTTCCATGGGCCGGACGCCAAGTGTTACACATCGAATGGATAATGGCCCGCAATCGCCATTGCGGCAACGTCCGTATCGTGTATCTCCTGCAGAAGGTCGCCTAATCAACGAACAAGTCGATGACATGCTTTGCCGCGAGGCGATACGACCTGCCAACACTCTATGGTCATCCCCTGTCGCCATAGTTACGAAGAAAGATGGTTCTGTGCAGTTTTGTATGGACTACCGCCGCCTGAGCAAGACCACTCGCGAGCACACCTACCCTCTCCCGCACATAGACGACACGATTGAGAATCTACAAGGCGCAGAATTCTTTTCATCTCTAGATTTGCGCTCAGGTTATCGGCAAGTACCCATGGCATACGCCGATCAGCCGAATACGGTTTTCGTCACACGCGACCAGTTATACGAATCTAACGTAATGCCATTTGGACTTTCCAGTGTGCCCGCAACGTTTGAGCGCGTGATGGACACAGTTATGCGCGGCTTGAAGTTACACGTGGCTTTCCTGACGACGTTGTTGCTTTTGCTCCTGACTTCACCACGCACCTTCAACGGCTCCGCATTGTTTTAACTTGTTTAACAAATGCGGGGCTACAACTAAACCTCAAGAAGTGCCAATTTCCTGCCCGGCAGCTGGCAATTCTAGGCTATGTCGTCTCCAAGGATGGAATTCTGCCCGATCCAGCCAAACTTCGGGCCGTTGCCGAATTTCCTAAACCTTCATCCGTGAAAGACGTGCGCAATATGTAGGTCTGTGTTCCTACTTTAGACGCTTCATCTGAAACTTCGCTACCATTATACCACCCCTGACGAAGCTCCTTGGAAGCAGCAGGGCGCTCACTTCGTAGTCGTCATCTTCCAAGTGCGACGATGCGTTCGCAATCCTGCGCCGTTTGCTGACGCCACCACCAACTTTGCGTCATTACGATCAGGTGGCAACCTACAGAGGTGCACACTGATGCCAGCGGTGTTGGCGTCGGCACCGCTTTTGTGCAGCGCAAACACGGGCTTTCTGAATACGTTGTGGTTTATGCAAGTCGCACGCTTACGAAAGCCGAGAGTAACTACACCCTACGAAAAAAAGTTTGACGATCATCTGTGCTCTTAATACGTTCCGGCCATACTTGTATGGCCACCTATTGACGTCTTCCCGGACCACCGCGCACTTTATTGGTTGTTGTCACTAAAACACCACGCAGGCCGCATTGCCCATTGGGCACTTCGCCTGCAGGACTACGAAATTCGTGTGGTCTACCGTAGCGGCCGCCAGCACTCTGACGCCGACGCCCTCTCGCGCTCTCTCTTGCCCGACGACAATGCCCGCGGCACCGTCTCCCAGCTTGCCGTTTCTTCCATCGACCTTTGCACCATCGCTTCCGAATAGCGTAAGGACCCCTGGATCACATCTCTGACAGACTTGCTATCTGATCCATCGCAGAACCAGCCAGTCGCGCGTTACGTTGTCAAGCCCACCCCACCGCCATTCTCGATGACCTGCTCCAACGACGCAATTACACCGCCGATGGCCACCAGTGGTTGCTAGTAGTATGCCGCACTCTGCGTTCTGAAAGAAGCGCGTCATTGCAGTCTGGCCCAAAGTCTGCACACTCGGGAGTATTCAAAACGTGCCAGCGCATTCGACAGCGGAACTACTGGCGCGGGATGTACAGCTACGTTCAGAAGCTTGTTCGCTCGTTCCCCGATTCTGAGTGTCTAAAATCGTCACCGCGCCTCTCGCCAGCCAGTCTGCAACCGCGACCTTGCCCTAGCCGGCCGTTCGGGCGCGCCGGCATCGATTTGACATCCCTTCCCCTGACATCCCCTGACTTTCCCTGACATCTGCTGGTAACCGCTGGGCCATCGTAGCTGTTGACCACCTCACGCGATACGCCGAAACTGCCGCCCTCCCAGCGGCTGCAGCGCGCGATGTTGGCTTTTTCCTGCTTCGCTGATTTATTCTGCGTCATGGTCCACCACAGGAGATGCTCAGTGATCGCGAACTTCTTTTTGGAAATCGTCGAAGCCTCCTCAAAGAGTGCCTCTTTGTGGATCGCACAACTACTGCTTACCATCCGCAGACCAGACCGCTTTAACCGTACGCTTGGCGACATGCTCGCAATGTACGCAGTCTCCGACCTCACAGATTGCGATGCCATTCTGCCATTCGCAAGCTACAATACGGCCACTCAGAACACCACTGGCTTTTCACCCTTTTTCTTATTGTATGGCCGGCACCAGTCGAACACAATCGACGCAATCCTTCCGTACCAGCCCGATGAATCTGTGTCTGTGCCTATTTCTGCCACAGCTAGACATGCCGAAGAGTGTCGCGGTCGCGCGCGGTCCTTTACTTCAAATGACCAAGCACGCAAGAAGAGCATTTTGCGCGACATCACGTCTGCGCCCACGACCATTCCGGGAGTGCTTGTGTGGCTCTCGGTCTCTTCCACAGCACCTGGGCTTTCGTCGAAACTACAGCTTTAGTATGAATGCGCCTACCGCGTCGTCGAACGCACATCTCCGGTTAACTACGTGATCGAGCCCGTTGAATCCACTTCAGACGTGCGCCGTCGTGGACGAGACATTGTCGACGTCGACCGCCTCAAGACCTGCTATGACCCACTCACAGTGACAAGGTGTTAGGTCACTGGGTGGCTCCATTTTCATTCCCGGGGGTAATTGTAGAGAAGGATTGGAACGATATAGTGAGTTGTCGTCTCGAGCGCTTTCTGGTGGGTCGTCCTATTCAGCGATTTTGCTCGTGAATACCGCTCGGGCTAAGAGTCTGTGCCCTGCACTAATGATCGGTCCCAAACGCCGGTGACTAATAAACGCGTTGGCATTATATATATATATATATATATATATATATATATATATATATATATATATATATATATATATATATATATATATATCAGTCGGTTGTATGTCCACTGCGGGACGAAGGGCTGTCTCTGCGATCTCCAAATAACCCTGTCCCGCGCCAACCGATTCCAACTAGCACCCGCGAATTTCCTAATTTAATCTCTTCACCCCGTCTTCTGCCATCCTCAACTGCGTTACACTCTCTTGGTACCCTTTGTGTAACCTTAATCGACCAACGGTTACCTAACCGGTGCATTACATTACCTGCGCAGCTGCATTTTTTTCTCTTCATATCAATTTGAATATTGTCTATATCCGTTTGGTCTCTGATCGAAACCACTGTCTTTCTGTCTGCTTAACGTTATGCACAGCAATCTTCGTTCTACCACCCTTTGCGCGCTGATTAACCTGTTCTCAAGCTTCTTTTTCAGTCTCCAAGTCTCTGCCCCCTATGTCAGCACTGGTAAAATGCACTGAATGTACACCTTCCTTTTCAAGGATAATGGTAAGCTTCCAGTCAGGAGCTGGCAATGTCTGCCGTATGCGATCGAACCCATCTGTATGGTTTGATGAAGTTCCTTCTCATGATGAGGGTTCCCGGTGATTAATTCACCTAGGTGAATGTACTCCTTCACAGACTCCAGAGGCTGATTGGCGATCTTGAACACTTATTCCCTTGCCCGGCTATTCATCATCGTCTTTGTCTTCTGCATATTAATCTTCAACCCCACTCTTACACTCTCTCTGTCAAGGTCCTCAATCATTTGTTGTAACTCGTCTGCATTGTTGCTCAATAGAGCAATTTCATCGGCAAACCGAACGTTGCTGATATATTCGCCATCGATTCTTACTCCTAAGCCTTCCCAGTTTAATAGCTTGAATACTTCTTCCAAGCAAGCCGTGAATAGCATCGGAGAGATTGTGTGTCCCTGTCTGCCCCTGCCTTTATAGGTATCTTCCTGCTTTTCTTGTGTACAATTAAGGTAGCTCTACTGAATTAAATGCCTTTTCGTAATCTATGAAAGGCATATAGAGAGACTTATTGTGCTCTGCGGCTTTCTCGATAACCTGATTAATGACATGGATGTGATCCATTGTAGAGTATCCCTTCCTGAAGCCAGCCTGTTCCCTTGGTTGACTAAAGTCCAATGTTGCCCTTATTCTATTGGATATTATTTGGTAAATATTATAGCGAAAGCCTTTAATGGCTCGTGCTCGCGGCCACGGCGGCGTCCGTTCGCAGAATATGTCACACTCAGCTAGGGGGCACTCGTGACGTCATCGGAGTGGCGCGAGTACTGCGCAAGTGTCGAGTAGGTGGCGCCACTCTCGCGCTCCAAAACGGCGTCGGCACTCGGCAGACGCTCCTCGCTAGCCCAGTCTGGGGGATGTCTCCTAAGCGCGCTGCCGTTTCTCCAGCAACCAAGCGCACGCGCTGCCGAACGAAAGCGCAAGTCGCCGCAGGCTCAGCGACAACATTCTAGCGGAAAGGAACAGCGTCTCCCAGAATCTCCCAACACAAGAAGGTTGAAAGCCAATGAACGGATGCGACTAAAGCGACTCAACCGGTCTCCTGGGATGAAGGCTAAAGAGGCAGAAAGCAAATGATAACAACGCCTTTGGAACAAGCCTCAGTAACAGCAGCAACAACAACAAGGGAACACCATTACGTCAATGGAGCTCAAACAAGTGGAAATCAAGCAGACGGAGTAGCCATCCAGCTCACTGAGACTTTGAAGTAACGCCGGTCCACTTTAATAACATTCATTTCGACGTCTCTGAAGCCTATGGCGTCAAACTCCCGAATGGATTCATATCATATGTGCCTATCGGGCTCTAAACATTCCCCAGCAAACAGCCGTCGACTTCATGAATCGGACACTCCCAAGAACCCTCTACGTTCCAATATCTTTACATACTCCAGATCGGCAGCCCGAGCTTTCGCCTCCGGCTCGATCTCAATGGAGGCGGCGTCCATCCTCGGCAGCGAGGGGGCTGCTGGTTTTCATAGCATCAAATGGTTCCCGGCCCATATGGGAATCAATCTACACTCTGAGCTTGTTAACGCCAATGAGTTGGCCCATGACAGTGCGCGAGGTCTTACACACCGCGGCGGTTAAGGTGGACTCACGGGCGGCGACTTAGGGCTGTACAGTGATTCGCTTCTCACCTTCCATGAAATCTTGACACATTATCAACTTGCTCGGCGGGCCTTTCCACTACCACACCCTAACCTTAATAGACCACAATCGTCGGCGTTTCGCATGCTTCAAACGGGGTCATTTCCCTCCAGGGGCAGATTCAGTCACTTCGCGCCTAATGTAGAACCTCACTGTCCAGACTGTGGGGAGGCGTACTGCTCCTTGTCCCATATGTTCTGGCAATGCCCTGCGTTACGCAGCTCATTGCTTACCACTCTAACCGACTGGGAGGCAGCCCTTAAGAGCGGCGACCTCTCAGAGCAACTACGGGCTGTCCAGAGGCCCTGCGACAGGGCGGAGGACCACGATCTTCCGATCCCGACGTGGGTGCGGCCCGCGACGGCTACGGGGACTCCCTGAAAAGGGAGGTACCCTAATGCCGGTTCCTCAGGACCATTAATAAAGTTCTTTGTCTGTCTGTCTGACACTCCCAGTCAGTGTCAAACACCGTCCAATAATTGTACTAATTGATTTCAATCGACACGCCAGGAGTAAGCACGACTTCATTCAAGGAATGTGAAGCTCTCTATTGCTAAAGTTGTTTACGCCAAGAGACAAGGCTACAACCCAACATGGCAGCTCTCTGGACTTAGTCTTCGAAACATACGCCACCACAAGAGATTTAGACTAGATCATAAGGCAGACATCATGAACATCGATTATGAAAAGCATCAAAGCTTCACCGGTCACGATTGTCAAGAAGACATTTTTCCCGGCGACAACATTGAAGCAGAGACGGGATTCACAGAAGAACAAGTACCAGTCGAATCAGCCAACCAATGATTTAATCACCATCACAGTGCATTTGAGTCAAGCAGAGCAGTTCAGACAACAGAAACAGAGGCACTCATAGAACGGCTTTCCCCTACCGAGTTTAGCTCAGCAAAGTGCTCATACATTTTTTATATAATACTGGGAGTAAGCTAATGGGCCTATAACTTTTCAATTCTTTAACGTTTCCCTTTTTGTGGATTGGTATAATGTTTGCATTCTTCCAGTTTTCCAGGAACCTTGCAGTCGATAGACACTTCGTATAGAGAGGCACCTGTTTTCGAAGCATTATGTCTCCTCTATCTTTGATTAAATCGACTGTTATTCCATCTTCTCGTGCCGCTCTTCCTCGTTTCATGTCTTGCAAGGCCCTTCTGATCTCATCGGTAATTACAGGAGCAGTTCCTGTATCCTGTGCATTACTGTTTATAATTGAGACATCCTGACTCCTCTGGGTACTATACAGGCCAGTAGAGAATTCTTCCGCTGCTTTTACGATATCTTCGAGATTGCTGATGGTATTACCCTGCTTACCTCTCAGTGCATACATCTTGGTTTGTCCTATGCCAAGTTTCTTTCTGACCGATTTCAGGCTTCGTTCATTTTTTATGGCTTCTTCAGTCTTTCTCACGTTGTAATTTGGAATATCACTTATTTTCGCCTTGTTCATCAGTTTTGACGGTTCCAAGAACTCTATCTTATCTCTTGAGTTGGACACTTTCGTTCTTGGTCGTTTCTTTATCAGGTATTTTATTACTTGGGAGAGTTTGCCTACTGGTTGCCTTGGCGCCTTGCCTCCCACTTCAATCGCTGCCTCTGAAGCCAGCCTAGTTACGGTTTCATTCATTACCTCTATGTCATGATGATCTCGCTGTTCTAAGGCTGCATATTTGTTCGCAATACCAGCCTAAATTTCTCTGCTTTTACCCTTACTGCCTCTAGGTTGACCTGTTTCTTCTTGACCAATTGTACTCTTTCTCAATTCATATTGAGGTGAATCCTAGCCTTCACCAACCTATGATCATTGCACTTTACCCTACCTATCACTTCTACATCATGCACTATGCTGGAATCAGCAGAAATTATGAAGTCAATTTCATTTCTCGTTTCACCATTAGGGCTTTTCCTAGCCCACTTTCTGTTGCTACTCTTCTTGGAAAAGGTGTTCATTATTCGAAGCTTGTTCCTTTCTGCGAGTTCTACAAGCATCTCTACTCTAGCGTTCGTAGAATCTACGCCATAGTTGTCAATTACTTGTTAACCAGCCTGCTTTTTCACCACTTTTGCATTGAAGTCCCCCATTACTACTGTATACCGCGTTTGCACTTTTTTCATCGCTAATTCAACATCTTCATAAAACTGATCTACTTCCTCATCGTCGTGACTGGACATTAGAGCGTAGGTTTGTACTACCTTTATTCTGTACGTTTTATTCAGTTTGATTACGTCTACTGCTGCCCTCTCTTTGATGCTGTAGAATTCGTCAATGTTGCCCACTATGTCCTTATGGATTACGAATCCCACCCCGCATTGCTTCTTATCCGGGAGACGTCTATAGCAGAGGACATGGCCATTATTCAGGAATGTGTAAGCCTTACCAGGTCTTCTAATCTCACTAAGGCCGATAATATCCCAAACAATGTCTGATAGTTCTTCGAAGAGTCCTGCTAAGCTTGCCTCACTCGAGAGGGTTCGGGTGTTAAAGGTTGCAAGGGTCAGTTTCGATTGGCGGCCTGTCCGGACCCAGATATTCTTAGCACTGTCTCATCATCATCATCATCAGCCTGGTTACGCCCACTGCAGGGCAAAGGCCTCTCCCATATTTCTCCAACAACCCCGGTCATGTACTAATTGTGGCCATGCCGTCCCTGCAAACTTCTTAATCTCATCCGCCCACCTAACTTTCTGCCGCCCCCTGCTACGCTTCCCTTCCCTTGGGATCCAGTCCGTAACCCTTAATGACCATCGGTTATCTTCCCTCCTCATTACTTGTCCTGCCCATGCCCATTTCTTTTTCTTGATTTCAACTAAGATGTCATTAACTCGCGTTTGTTCCCTCACCCAATCTGCTCTTCTCTTATCCCTTAAAGGGGTTGGGACACCAAATTTTGAGGCTATAAAAAGCATGTTCTAGGCTGCTTCCGTATGCAAGGACACCCAGAATGAGGTATCGGACGCTGCAAACATTTCAAAATAATTTTAATTCAGCTCCAAAAAGTCATTAAAAACTCCTTCTCGTAGTCGAGACCCATCGGTAGCGCGGCAGCTAGGAACGAAAATATTGACGTCATAGCACACCAGCACAAAAACGTGACGTATGATGAGTAGCGATGAAATGCCGATTACGGAGCCTGGTGAGCCGAGCGACCGAGCATAGCCTCCACTATGGCCGAGCTACAGGCATATAGAAATCCTTTCTTAATGCAAAGAAGGGGTAAGGCGTGCAGACACGGACACAGGAGGAGAGAAGTGGGCAACACGAACGCCGCACGGCGGCCCGCGAATGGCAAACTGCGTGCGGCGAGTTGCCGTGCTGACGGGCCTTTGCACGTTTTAGTGTAAAACAGTAGCCGGCCGACTCCGAAAGGGACCAGGATATGCGGCGTTCGTGTTGTCCGCTTCTCTCCTCGCATACTCGCATAGTTCGGCAGCTCGGAGCGGTCTCTCCTTCGCTTGGCCTTTCTCAATGTGAAGGCCCGTCCACGTTGCCGGCACGGAAACTCGCCGCACGCCGTTTGCCGTTCGCGGGCCCCCGTGCGACGGCGGTTTTGCTCGCGAACGGCCAGATTTCCTAGCTGTAGAGAGCACGGGCCCGGGACCCATTTGTGCGGCAGCCGTACGGCGAAGCGGCCAATCAGCGTCCGAGGAGTGGTCACTCTGTGCACCGACGGCAGCTTCACCGCCTGTGATCGTTCGGCGCCGCCGATATCGTGGCTAGGCCTTTTCCGGTTCACTTCGAAGCTAAAGCTTACGGCGCTTCGGAATGAATCACCGACCCTCACAAGCCGCAATATTTTCTTACCGTTGTTGTCGCTCTTCGCAATAATTATAATAATCGCCAGTGAACCTCTGCTGGCAGAGCATGCGTATGCGCGAGCAGACGACGCAGCATAGTTTTACGTCACCATTTTTTGTGGCCCACGTGACCAAGCCATGTTGCGTTTCCTCCTCTGTGACGTCATAGCATCCCCCGGAGCCCAGAAACCGAAACCGAAATCGCTCGGTATAATAATGCTATTATTAAATTATTTGTCGGATATATATGTATCCCCCTGTGTGTATCGTGCTCCCTGAAGCATGACGGAACGTTTGAATCAACAAACGCATGAACGAAAATTTTGATGTCTCCACCCCTTTAACGTTACACCTATCATTCTTCTTTCCATAGCTCGTTGTGTCGTCCTTAAATTGAGTAGTACCCTTTTCGTAAGCCTCCAGGTTTCTGCCCCGTAAGTGAGCACTGGTAAGACACAGCTATTATATACTTTTCTCTTGAGGGATAATGGCAACCTGCTGTTCATGATTTGGGAATGCCTGCCAAACGCACCCCAGCCCATTCTTATTCTTCTGATTATTTCCGTCTCATGATCCGGATCCGCCGTCAATACCTGTCCTAAGTACATGTATTCCCTTACGACTTCCAGTGTCTCGCTACCTATTGTATATTGCTCTTCTCTCCCGAGACTGTTAAGCATTACTTTAGTTTTCTGCAGATTAATTTTTAGACCCACTCGTCTGCTTTGCCTGTCCAGGTCAGTGAGCATGCATTGCAATTGGTCCCCTGAGTTACTAAACAAGGCAATATCATCAGCGAATCGCAAGTTACTAAGGTATTCTCCATCAACTTCTATCCCCAATTCTTCCCAATCCAGGTCTCTGAATACCTCCTGTAAACACGCTGTGAATAGCATTGGAGATATCGTATCTCCCTGCCTGACGCCTTTCTTTATTGGGATTTTGTTGCTTGCTTTATGGAGGACTACGGTGGCTGTGGAGCCGCTATAGATATCTTCCAATATTTTTACATATGGCTCATCTACACCCTGATTCCGTAATGCCTCCATGACTGCTGAGGTTTCGACTGAATCAAACGCCTTCTCGTAATCAATGAAAGCTATATATAAGGGTTGGTTATATTCTGCACATTTCTCTATCACTTGATTGATAGTGTGAATATGGTCTATTGTTGAGTAGCCTTTACGGAATCCTGCCTGGTCCTTTGGTTGACAGAAGTCTAAGGTGTTCCTGATTCTGTTTGCAATTACCTTAGTAAATACTTTGTAGGCAACGGACAGTAAGCTGATCGGTCTATAATTTTTCAAGTCTTTGGCGTCCCCTTTCTTATGGATTAGGATTATGTTAGCGTTCTTCCAAGATTCCGGTACGCTCGAGGTCTTGAGGCATTGCGTATACAGGGTGGCCAGCTTCTCTAGAACAATCTGTCCACCATCCTTCAACAAATCTGCTGTTACCTGATCCTCCCCAGCTGCCTTCCCCCTTTGCATATCTCCTAAGGCTTTCTTTACTTCTTCCGGCGTTACCTTCGGGATTTCGAATTCCTCTAGACTATTTTCTCTTCCATTATCGTCGTGGGTGCCACTGGTACTGTATAAATCTCTATAGAACTCCTCAGCCACTTCAACTATCTCATCCATATTAGTAATAATATTGCCGGCTTTGTCTCTTAACGCATACATCTGATTCTTGCCAATTCCTAGTTTCTTCTTGACTGTTTTTAGGCTTCCTCCGTTCCTGAGAGCATGTTCAATTCTATCCGTATTATACTTCCTTATGTCAGCTGTCTTACGCTTGTTGATTAACTTCGAAAGTTCTGCCAGTTCTATTCTAGCTGTAGGGTTAGATGCTTTCATACATTGGCGTTTCTTGATCAGATCTTTCGTCTCCTGCGATAGTTTGCTAGTATCCTGCCTAACGGAGTTACCACCGACTTCCATTGCACACTCCTTAATGATGTCCACAAGATTGTCGTTCATTGCTTCAACACTAAGGTCCTCTTCCTGAGTTAAAGCTGAATACCTGTTCTGTAGCTTGATCTGGAATTCCTCTATTTTCCCTCTTACTGCTAACTCATTGATCGGCTTCTTATGTACCAGTTTCTTCCGTTCCCTCCTCAGGTCTAGGCTAATTCGAGTTCTTACCATCCTGTGGTCACTGCAGCGCAACTTGCCCAGCACGTCCACATCTTGTATGATGCCAGGGTTAGCGCAGAGTATGAAGTCTATTTCATTTCTAGTCTCGCCGTTCGGGCTCCTCCACGTCCACTTTCGGCTATCCCGCTTGCGGAAGAAGGTATTCATTATCCTCATATTATTCTGTTCCGCAAACTCTACTAATAACTCTCCCCTGCTATTCCTAGTGCCTATGCCATATTCCCCCATTGCCTTGTCTCCAGCCTGCTTCTTGCCTACCTTGGCATTAAAGTCGCCCAGTAGTATAGCGTATTTAGTTGTCACTCTACCCAATACCGATTCCACGTCTTCATAGAAGCTTTCGACTTCCTGGTCATCATGACTTGATGTAGGGGCGTAGACCTGTACAATTTTCATTTTGTACCTCTTAAGTTTCACAACAAGACCTGCCACCCTCTCGTTAATGCTATAGAATTCCTGTATGTTACCAGCTATATTCTTATTAACCAGGAATCCGACTCCTAGTTCTCTTCTCTCCGCTAAGCCCCGGTAGCAAAGGACGTGCCCGCTATTTAGCACTGTATATGCTTCTTTTGGCCTCCTAACTTCACTGAGCCCTATTATATCCCATTTACTGCCCTCTAATTCCTCCAATAGCACTGCTAGACTCGCCTCACTAGATAACGTTCTAGCATTAAACGTTGCCAGGTTCATATTCCAATGGCGGCCTGTCCGGAGCCAGTGATTCTTAGCACCCTCCGCAGCGTCGCAGGTCTGACTGCCGCCGTGGTCAGTTGCTTCGCAGCTGCTGGGTACTGAGGGCCGGGGTTTGATTGTTGTGTTCATAGGAGGTTGTGGCCAAGTACTGCACCAGGGTGGCCAATCCTGCTCTGGTGAGGGAGTGCGTTACCGGTTCTGGTCACCGGGATCAGGCCACACTCCAGGCCTGTTTGTGCAATTTTATCAACACGCGGATTTTTTTTAATCCGGTGGAAAATTGCCGGCACCGGGATTCGAACCACGGACCTCTTGCACGCGAGGCGGGTGTTCTACCTCTACGCCACCGCTGCACCTGCTGCTGCTGTCTGCTGCATTGCAAGTCTGACCGCCGCCTTGGTGAGAAGCTCCGCAGCCACTGGGGATTGAGGGCCATATCTTTGAGGAGATCATTTCATTAGGGAGGTTGTTCATTTCATTAGAGAGGTTGATCATTTCATTAGGGACACGTGACATAATGGTTTAATAACTACCAGTAATCTGAAAGTCTTTGGCTCTGAAACTTCTGTTATGTCTGCGCCGCTCTGCAGTCTTGGAGGCCCCTTTTACCACGTACATTATCCTTCAGCTGATATTGAAGCAACAGTATATTAGTATTTTTTCGCGGGTGAGCTTCTTTTAGCGTCTCAACATTGTTCCAAAGTTATCGCTTACCTCAAGACGAGCCTGCATGTATTTCAAATATCGAGAATGTCGTCACCGGTTCAAAGCGAAAGAGAAAATTATATAATCAGATTGCGCGCGTGAAGCGAATACTGGCGTATACATTCTTAATCACATTTCAGCGCCCGCCATTGCGCTGCAATCTACGACCACTCAAATCTGATGAACTGATCCCTTGATTCGCAGATGAGATGAGTTTGCACTTTTATCATCGCGAATTCAACATCTTCATAAAACTGATCTATTTCCTCACCATCATGACTGGATGTTGCAGCGTAGGGTTGTAGTACCATTAATCTATATCTCTTATTAAGTTGGATTACGACTCGTTCCGTCTCGTTCGGAAAGACTTCTCCGATGCATGAGACAGGCAGCCGAGCACGTGAACTGTTTGGTGTATCTCCATCGATACGCGACTAGTGAATTCGCGGTAAACGCTTAAAGTTTTTTATTTTCTTATTTTTGTTTTTTTTTCAAATTACTTTAAAGTGCTGTTTAATTTTGCCAAAAAAATTTATGGGTACATTATTGAGCTAAACTGCGATAGGCGAAAGCCTACGTATGACTGCCTCTGTTGGTGTCGTCTGAAGTGTTCTGTGAGCGGACGCCGCCGTGGACGTGAGCATGGGGTGTAATCACAGCCATATGGCTGCGAGGTTTGTTGCCTCGTGTTGTGCCTCGCGCTGATTTTCTAAGGAGAGGCCCTCCCCCTCCCCCCAAGAAAAAACGTTGGTAAAGCGAAATCACTCGGTCGTTCAACACGACACGGAAGTTAAGTCAATCGATCACATTCTTTTAGAACTCATACCCATGCGGAAAACGAAGGACAGCCTCTTTGTATTAAATATTTATAGCTGTCCAAAGTGCAGACACCATAAATTTCGATCGCTCTTTAAAAAAACCCTAGCCATAGCGGACAACCGAGCGGTAGTGATCGGAGGCGATTTTAACGCCCAACACGCGGCATGGGGTTACAAAATCGAAACTCGAAAAGGCAGGAACCTATGGCTAGACGCGCAGCAGGAGGGCCTGACCCTCGTGACTGACCCATCTGTTCCCACGAGAATAGGTACCAGCGTTTGTGCGGATACTACGCCAGATCTAACATTCACCAAGAACATACGGGACGCGCAGTGGACAAATACGCAACACGACTTTGGGAGCGATCACAATATACTAGAAATAACGGTAAGGGCAGGACCGCGCAAGACAAAGGGTAGACCACTTAAGATTGTCGACTGGGACAAATTCAGGAAAATAAGGGAGGAGGCCGACGACACGACACAAGGTATTGAGGAATGGACCGAAAAACTAAAGGGAGATGTGGCGGCAGCTACGAAAATGGTCCCGCCGGAGGCGCATCTAGAGAACGTAGACAGTAAGTTTCTACACATGTGGGAAGCTAAGGCAGGGTTGCAACGGAGATGGAAAAAACAAAAACACAACCGGACGCTTCGTAGAAAGATAGCCAAATTGAACAGGGACATAGAAAAGTACGCCCAGCAGCTATGCAAACAACAGTGGGAAGAAAAATGCAACAACATGGACAGTCAGATAGGAATGGCAAAAACGTGGAACATCCTTCGATATTTGTTAGACCCGGACGGGACAAAGTCGGCACATAGGCAAAATATAAATCGGCTAATACAAACGTACCGAGGGACAGAGCAGGACTTCCTCAAGGAAATCGAGAAAAGATACATCTCGCAAGTGCTGCCCGTCGTACACCCTGACTACACAGGGCAGGTAAATGACGAATTAGACAGCAAAATCGGCGAGTCAGAGGTCAGGGCAGCCCTGCAGAAACTCAATACCAAGTCGGCACCCGGACTAGATGGTGTAACGAATAAAACGCTAAGGAACTTGGACGATGAGTCTATAGCTAAGTTAACCGAATATATTAAGGAATGCTGGGAGGCAGGGCAGATTCCGCAGCAATGGAAGACGGCACAAATCGTGTTAATACCTAAACCGGGCAAGCGACTGCAAATTGAGAACTTGAGACCCATATCTCTCACTTCTTGCGTGGGGAAACTCATGGAGCACGTGTTCCTAGCGAGGGTTACCACCTACCTCGAAGACTGCGACGCGCTCCCGCCCACGATGATAGGATTCAGGAGAAACCTCTCAGCGCAGGACGCTCTGTTACAACTAAAACATCAGATCATAGACGATTCGGGCAGATCGACAAAGGCAATTCTCGGGTTGGACCTAAAAATGCCTTCGATAACGTAACACATGCAACGATACTGGATAGAGTAGGCGAACTAGGACTGGGAAAACGCACGTACCATTATGTACGCAATTTTCTAACGTGCAGAAAGGCAAAGATCAGGATAGCGGACCTAGTTTCGGAGGATATCGAGATAGGCAGCGCAGGTACGCCACAGGGCTCGGTCTTATCACCGATGCTATTCAATCTGGCGCTTATCGGGCTGCCAGCCAAGCTACAAGAAATCGAGGGTCTAAATCATACCTTATACGCAGACGATATCACCCTATGGGTGAGATACGGAAGTGACGGGCAGATAGAACAAACGCTTCAAACAGCGGTCGAAACAATCGAAAAATATCTAGAGGGGACAGGGCTAACATGCTCGGCAGAGAAATCGGAGCTGTTACTGTACAGACCGACTCGCAGAGGTCGCAAACCAGGCAACTACACGGAAGAGCTCACCCATAGAGAGGAGATACAGTTAAAGACGGCCGATGGGAAACCCATAGCCAAGGTCGATAGGATCAGGGTATTGGGGCTCCTCATTGAAGCCAAGGGCAACAACGGAGAAACCCTCAGAAGACTGGAGGGAACTGTAGCGCAAATCATGAGGCTAATCAGAAGGATAACAAATAAACATAGCGGGATGAAATAGGAAAACATGATCAGGTTAATACAGGCCTTCGTAATAAGTAGAATAGTGTACGTAGCGCCGAACTTCATATGGCAGGTCGCGGAAAAGATCAAACTAGAATGCCTCATTCGGAAAATATACACACTAGCCATAGGACTACCGATCAGCACCAGCACGGACAAGTTGCTGCAATTAGGCCTACACAACACTATAGACGAGCTCATTGAAGCGCAATGTACGGCACAATATGAACGCCTCTCTAAGACTAGAGCAGGCAGACACATCCTAGAGAGATTAGACATAGGTTACCACACACAGCATGGTGTCAAGGTGGACATCCCGAGAGATACAAAGGAAAGATTGGTAATACCTCCCTTACCAAAGAACATGCACCCAGAACACAATGAGGACAGAAGAAAGAACAGAGCGAAGCAAATACAGAAGAAATTCCGCAGCGACAAGGACGCAGTGTTCGTAGACGCGGCTGGATACAGTCGCAGACGGGGATTTACGGCAGCCGTAATCGATAGGGATAAACGGTGCAAGACATGCGTGACGATACGCACCACAAGTAACGAGCTAGCGTAAGAAGTAGCCATAGCGCTCGCAGCAGCTCAGACTAACGCAACCGTGACAGTCAGCGACTCTCAGACGGCAATAAGAAACTTTGCCAACGGCCGAATCTCCCCGGAGGCACTACGAATTCTTCTTGCAGGAGGGCAAAATTACAATGAAAGATATACATCACCTGGACACCCGCTCACACCCTCGCGGAGGACGGCAACAACGAGGCGGCACATGACGCGGCTCGAGGGCTTACGGACCGAGCCACAGTCGCAAGTCACGCCCCGACACCCTCCGGACGTGACGGTGCGGTAAATGAGTGGGAGTGGGAGGACAGAATAGCAACATATAATGACATTACGAAACATTATAGGTTACAGAGGTGCATATTCCCGCGACCTCACGCAAAATTGACAAAAAAGCAGTCTGTCGCATGGCGGCAGTTACAAACTAGGACGTATCCGAATCCTGCGCTCTTGCACATCATATATCCGGATGTATATCCTACGGACAAACGCAAAACATCTGAATCCAGAGCCACTCTGGAGCGTATATTATGGGAATGCAGAGGGCTAAATAACAATAAAGAAAACGCGGCCTCTAGCAGCAGCCTTCGCACGCGCTGGGAAGCCGCGCTGCTCAGCCCCGCCCTCGAAGATCAACTATGGGCCGTCCAGCGGGCCGAGGATGCCGCCAGGACCCAAGAACTCCTGGCCGTCACCTAGGCGGGGCCTTTGGCCTTCCCCACGAACTCGCAGGGGACACAATAAAGTTCTTTCCTCCTCCTCTAAAGGAAGAGAAAAGTGATGAGAAGGTTTGCAGTAGCACACAAACAAGAAAAAAAAAGAACGTAACGAAGTTCACCTTTTCATCAATAAAAGAAAAGTCTCAGTTTGCGTCCAGTTATTTCTTCTACATTTGCACTTATATTCGTTTTCGCGGGTTTCTGTTTGTACTGCTGTAGTAGATCAAGAGCATGTATTCGCAACTGTGAAAACTCGTCGGTACGCCTGTCAGGCTTGTTTAGCCGAGTTCACGGCTGTCAGCGTGCGTGCGATTCCGGGACTACGATGCCAGAAGCGTTTAGAAATCGTTCTGTCACGGATAAACACATCTATCGCGGATAAATCGAATAAGTTTTTAGGCACGTAGGGCCCTCTGGGTTGTACTTGTCGGCGATAAAGTAGGCTCGCCGCCTACGGGATTATCTGCCTGAGCTATGTGGAATGCTGGGTTGCCATTCTTGGAAGCTGGAATTCTTCTGTAAGATTCTTTTTTTTTAATTTGATGATGGTCATCTTGAAATTCACCTCCTCCAGTGCACTACAGCTGCAAGCTTCGAGTGACGCCTGACACCGGCAAAAGATGCCGAGAGCGAATGGGGCTACACTAACCCAGGTGCAACCAAAATAAAAAGGCTCACTAAGCGTCAACAAAAACACTTCATCACCAGAACCGGAATTGGCCTCCCTGGTGCAGTATTCCGCCACTACCTCCCAAATGATTCCTTCAATAAACTCATGCCCCTCAGTCTCCAGCAGCTGCGGAGCACCTGACCAAGACGGCGGTCAGGCCTGTAACGCAGCAGAAGGTGCTAAGAATCTCGGGGTCCTGACAGGCCGCCAATGGAAACTGACCCTGTCAACCTTTAACAGCCGAACCTTGTCGAGTGAGGCTAGCTTAGCAGGACTCTTTGAGGAACTATCAGACATTGTTTGGGATATCATCGGCCTTAGGGCGATTGGAAGAACTGCTGAGGCTAGTACATTGCTGAATAATGGCCATGTCCTCTGCTATAGAGGTCAGCCACATAAGAAGTAATAGCGGGTAAGATTCCTAATTCAAAGGACATAGCGGGCAACATTGACGAATTCTACAGCATTAATGAGAGGGTAGCAGTAGTCGTAATCAATCTTCATACATATATGCATATATATATATATATATATATATATATATATATATATATATATATATGGCACCAAAATAGGGCATTGAACCTACGACTTTTAGAGGGAGTCGAGCCCAAGACCTCTGGTGTCAATTATGACAAAGATATTTCATGTATAGTTCATTAACCTAGAGTTAGGATACTCAAACCTACTACCTATGGTGCTAATTAAGGCGAAGTTAATTAAAGCACAGATAATTATTATAGAGGTAGTTGAG